>NW_027310171.1:0-176222 GCF_047496795.1 Chiloscyllium punctatum
CTAACTTTAACCTGATGCCCTCCAATCCTTGAGTCCCTGGGAAAAAGACCGAGTTCATTCACCTTACCCATGCCTCTCATGATCTTATACACTTCTATAAAATATTCCCCCACAGTGCCCTCTGCTCTAAACAAAAAAGTCCTCACTTGTCCAACCTCTCCCTGTACCTCAGACCCCTGAGACCTGGCATCATCCTTGTAAATTTCTTCTTCACCTTTCCAGTTGAATAACTGAAACCTACACTGCATTCATCACATTTCCCGTGTTTCCCTACGGCGCTGGAACCGATGTGACAACACCAATGGATTACATAATTCACTCCGTTACAACAATCCCATTTTCATAGATTTTTCCATGATGCAGGAATCCTTTGGTCTTTCTGGTTTCATGGCTAATTGTCCTCATACAAAACCAATCTGTGGCTTGACTATTCCAGGGAAATGTGCCATGATTTTTTAGACTTTCAAAAACCAAGTCCCCACACTAACATGGACTTCACTGTCTCAGTACTTTTCCAGTCACTCGGACATTTGAAATATTCGCCCACGGACAGAATACACACCTTTCCTTCCAGATGAAAAGGCCAATGATATTCAGATCGGCACGGATCAAGTAACATGAAGTTCAATTTGAATTTCTCACCTGCAAATCCCCCCTTTCAATACTCTATAACAGAGAAAACAGAAAGTGCTGGAGATCCTCAGCAGGTCTGTCAGCATCTGAAATGGTGACAGATGCAGGAAACATTGCAGCCTTGAAGAAGTGTTGAGATGATCACACCAGGCATGTGTGCTTGATGACCATTATGGATAAGATGGGGACAGGGATCCCTTTCTGGAAGGGCCTTGGTGAGACCACACCTGGAGTACTGTATACACCTTTGTTCCCCTTTTCCAAGGAAGGCTCTCCTGGTTATTGAAAGAGAGTAAAGGAGGGTCACCAGATGAGTCCTGGGATGTGAAGATAGTTAAGGACTGCAGATCCTGGAAGTCAGAGTCTGTACAATGTGGACCTGGGGAGGTGCAGCAGGTCAGGCAGCATCAGAAGAGCAGGAAGGTTGATGTTTTGGGTCGGGACCCTTTGTCAGTCTTGATAAATAACCCTGACCCAAAACGTCACCTTTCCAGCCCCATTGTATTCATGCTGGTCATCAAGCACCTATTAATTCTAGTCCCATGTTGTGGCACTCAGCGTGTAACCGATATTGTAGTGCTTGGTGTGATCATCTCAACACTTCTTCAAGGCTGCAATGTTTCCTGCATCTGTCACCATTTCAGATGCTGCCCGACCCGCTGAGGATCTCCAGCGCTTTGTTTTTTTTTTGCAGATTTCCACCATTTTGCTGAAGCACATAGAGTCATCGACATGTAAACAGCTCCAGATTTTGTTGACTCACCTTCCTGGGATGTCAGGACTGATGGCTGAAGAGGGACTCAATCTTCATTTAATCCTCCTTTCCTGTGGCTTTCTGAGCCGCTAACTACATCACTAATATTCTACCTCCCATTCCCTGTCCTGAATCTGACCCATCTAAGCCTACACTTTCGTTCCCATCCCCCTGCCAGACTAGTTATAAACTCACCAATAGAACTGGCAAAAGCCCCCACCAGATTTCTCTCAGCTCTGCCCAGGGGTAACTGGTCAGGCTGGTACAGGTCCCACCCAGAAACAGTCCCAGTTCCTGAAGAATCATAACCCTTCTCTGGTACACCATTTCCCCAGCCACACATCCAGCTGATCTACCTTCTCATTCCTGCTCTCATTAGCACATGGCACTGGGAATAAGTCTGACATTATTACATTTCAGGAGCTACATTTTAATGCATCTCTGCTCTCCCTATGTCCAGCTTTCAGGCCCTCAGCCCTCTGTTTAGCGATATCGTTGGTATCTGTGTGTTGCACGACCACGGGCTGTTTACCCTCCAGCTCCAGAATGTCCTGCAGCCACTCCATGATATCATGGATCTTGGCACCAGGGAGATTACATACCATCCTGGATTAATATCCGTGGGCACAGAAGTGCCAGGCTGTACCCCTGATTATTGAATCCCCTGCCACTATAGCCCTGCCACACTCAGTCCTCTTGTTCTGATCAGCAGAGCTCTCTGTGGTGTCATGAACCTGGCTGATGCTGATTTCCCGAGAAGCTACCCCACCCATTCCCGCCCTTACATAATCCCAAGTGGTATACAGTATCTGTATGAGAAGGGGATAACAACGGGGGACTCCTGCACTCCTTCCTGAGCCTTTTACTCGATCTGATGGTCACCCATTCCCTTTCTGCCTGTGTAACCCTCACCTGCAGGGTGACTAACTCACTAAACATACTGTCCATAACATTCTCTGTATTGCAGATGCTCCACAGTGAGTCCACTCTCAGCTCCAGCTCTGAAAAGCAGTTTCCCACTAGCTGCAGATGGGAACCCTTGCTGCACAAATAGCCGTCAGGGACATTGGAAGCGGCCCTTATTTCCCACATTGTGCAAGAGGAGCACACCACGGGTCTGAGGGCTCCGGTCACAACGTCTCTCTACATTCATCCAGTTACTCCCATTAAGAGAATTTAAATGAGTGAGTAACCTTCCTTCACTTCAAACATGTCCATTATAATAACAAAAAAAAATCTTTACTTAAGCTGATATGTCATACTTTAAAAACTTAAATACTCCACAGGTATCACTGACAAATTAGCTGTTCCCATTGGGACTGAATTTCTGAAAGGCCTGAACTAAAACGGAGTTTCAGCTTCACCTTCTCCCTGTCTCACCTCACTATTTACACCCAACTCCAAAACACTCTCATTGAGCCAAGCAGCCCTCACAGTGCAGCCCTGTCATTTTCATTGTCTGCTCACACCTACACTGTACTGTTCCACTGCACCTCAATGGGAGCTCAGGACCAGCATTGCATCCTTCAATTCAGCCCTTTGTAACCCCAGAGTCAAAATGGACTTCAGCAGTTTCTGAATGAACAGACAGTTGTCAGAATCTGGAACGTTCCACCTGAAATGGTGCTGGAATTTGAGTCCACGAGAAATTTGCAGAGAATTGGAAGTAGGGAGTTTACAGATTAACATTATAAAGTGGATGATTGAGACTGAATCTGACAGTTCCTGCAAGAAGACGAGGTGTAATTTGGATAAATCTGTGCTCTCTCTCAGGCCAATACCTCCTTCCACAGCTAGAGGGCCAAGAATTGAACACATACCCCAAGGGGGATCCAACCATGAACTTGAACATCTGTCTGCTTTTGGCTTGACAAAAATATTGAAGATATTTTCCCACAGACAAACATTTCTCGTTCCACAGTTAAATCCCAATGATATTCAGATCCTGATGACTCCGCTGATGTAGAAACTTGTTTTTTGAGATCCCTGTCTCAATTATTCTCAATTAATATCCTATAAAATGAATTCACAAAACAAAGCTCAGTCAGTGCAAGATGAATAGTGAAGACAAACACTTCTCTCGGTATGTGTTTGATGTGTAAATGCTCCTCTTCAAATCACCCCGCCCCCACCCAGGAAGAGGACACGTGCATGCTCCTTGCTGTACCTTGCCCCAAATAAAGATGGTGGCTATAACCCAGGACCTCTCACTGCCTGAGGCCCAAGCCATCTTCCCCTTTGCTGCAAACATGGGACCAAGAGTTTCTAATTCAGACTAACTACCTGCACAGAGTGTAACTAAACCCTCCCAGTCTACACTGATACATTTCATCCGGTTTCTGCTGCCATTTTCCCCTTTCCCCTTTCTGCCTCCTGCACACACCAAGGGTCATCATGGGTCCAGTGACCCTTCCTCAGAACCGATGACAGCTGGGAAAATTAGAATCCCCACAGGAAACAGGCCCGTTGGCCCAACAATTCCACACCCACCTCTGAAGTTTATCCCACCCAGAAACATTCTCCTACTCTATTACTCTCCATTTCCCCCGAACTAATGCACATCCCTGAACACTACAGGAAACGAAGTTAGGTGGACAGGCAGGATGATACGAAGTTAGGTGGACAGGCAGGATGATACGAAGTTAGGTGGACAGGCAGGATGATACGAAGTTAGGTGGACAGGCAGGATGATACGAAGTTAGGTGGACAGGCAGGATGATACGAAGTTAGGTGGACAGGCAGGATGATACGAAGTTAGGTGGACAGGCAGGATGATACGAAGTTAGGTGGACAGGCAGGATGATACGAAGTTAGGTGGACAGGCAGGTAGTACTGAGGAAGTGCGGAGGCTACAGAAGGATCTAGACAGGTTGGGAGAGCGGTCCAGGAAATGGCTGATGGAATTTAACGTGAGCAAGTGCGAGGTCTTGCACTTTGGCAAAAAGAATAAAAGCATGGACTACTTTCTAAATGGTGAGAAAATTAATAAAGCCAAAGCACAAAGGGATCTGGGAGTGCTAGTCGAGGATTCTCTAAAGGTAAACATGCAGGTTGAGTCTGTGATTAAGAAAGCGAATGCAATGTTGTCTCTTATCTCAAGAGGGTTGGAATATAAAAGCAGAGATGTACTACTAAGACTTTATAAAGTTCTGGTTAGGCCCCATTTGGAGTACTGTGTCCAGTTTTGGTCCCCACACCTCAGGAAGGACATACTGGCACTGGAACGTGTCCAGCGGAGATTCACACGGATGATCCCTGGAATGACAGGTCTAGCACATGAGGAACGGCTGAGGATACTGGGATTGTATTAGTTGGATTTAGAAGATTAAGGGGAGACTTAATAGAGACGTACAAAATAATACATGGCCTGGAAAAGGTGGATGCTAGGAAATTGTTTCCGTTAGACGTGGAGACTAGGACCCGTGGACACAGCCTTATAATTAGAGGGGGTCATTTCAGAACAGAAATGCGGAGACATTTCTTCAGCCAGAGAGTGGTGGGCCTGTGGAATTCATTGCCACGGAGTGCAGTGGAAGCCGGGACGCTAAATGTCTTCATGGCAGAGATTGATAGATTCTTGTTGTCTAGAGGAATTAAGGGCTACGGGGAGAACGCTGGTAAGTGGAGCTGAAATGCGCATCAGCCATGATTGAATGGCGGAGTGGACTCGATGGGCCGAATGGCCTTACTTCCACTCCTATGTCTTATGGTCTTATGGAAACTTAGCTGAGCCAATTCACCTAACCTACAGATCTTTGGACTACAGGAGATAGGGGTTAAAGAGTAAATAATAGGTGGGGACAGAGCCCAAAGAGACACAGGAACATTTGAAAAGACAAAGGAATGGGAAGTTGGAAAGCTGTTAATGGAGGAGACAGGAACCTTCCAGCATCTCAGTGGTGGTGGTGGAAATGGTGGCTGATGATCTACATTGTGCCTGCAAAAAAGACCTTGCCTGATCTTTAACACACAAGACTGTTCCCTGTCCAACAGCTCTGTCTCATGCGTACTGCAGTGTTCCAGTGAAGCTTGATGCAAGCTGGAAGAACACTTCAGAACATACCAAATGACTTCCTATTTCAAGGACTGCAACTTCCCCTCGCATGTGGTGTACAATGCCCTCCAGTGTATCTCCTCCACTTCCCACACCACTGCCCTTGAACCCCACCCCTTCAAATGCAACAAAGATGGAATCCCACCATCCTCACCTTCCACCCAGATACAATGCATCATCCTCTGCTATTTCCACCATCAGATCTAACCACCTGAGATACATTTCCCTCCCCACCCCTTTCATTTCCACAGAGACCATACCTTCTGTGACTTCCACGTTAGATCCACACTCCCCACCAACCCACCCTCCACTCCAGGCACCTTCGCTTGCCACTGCAGGAGGTGGAAAATCTTTGCCCACACCTTCCCCTCACCTCCATCCAAGGCACCACTGGATCCTCCCACATCCAGCAGAGATTTCCCTGCCCACCCAAACACCTCACCTATTGTGTCCCTTGCTCTCGGGACGCCAAATTGTGGAGTATTCCAGGGAACATTTCTGGGACACATGCACCAACCAACCCCACCGCCCTGTGGCCGACCATTTCGGCTACCGCCCACCCCCTCCGCCACCACGCAGCCAAGGACATGCAAGTCCTCCATTCCCAAATCCGAGCCACCCGACACCTGGAGGAAGAACACCTCATCTTCCACCTTGGGAACTTTCAACCACACGGCATCAAGGTTTCCTCATCTCCCCTCCCTCAACCTATCTCAGATTCAACCCTCCAACTCGGCACTGGCCTCTTAACAGTCCCACCTGCCCATCTTCCTTTCCAATTATCCATTCCACCCTCTCAGCACTACCCTCCATTTACAACCACCTATTGCCTCCCTAGCTCCCTTCTCCCAACCCCAAACACCCCTCCCTATTTATCTCTCAGCCGTATTCCACCACCCACATTTCTGATGAAGTGCTGACATGCCCAATATGTCAATTCTCCTGCTCCTTGGATGCTGCCTGACCTGCTGTATTTTTCCAGCGCCAAACTTTAACACAAGCTGGAAGAACAACACCTCATCTCCCACTTGGGGACCCTGCAACCCTCTGGCTTCAACATCAAATTCAATAATTTTGGGTCCTGAACTCTCCCACGTCCTAGTTTCTTTGTCCCCTACCCCACATACCAGGACTTGTTATTACGTAGCCTACCATTACACACTGCCTATGGTTAGCCACTAAGAGTCCCCATAAACAGCTATTCACCTCCTCCCCCCCCCCCCCCGTCAGATCGTTATCTACTCCTTTGTCCAACTGCTCCTATCTCTCTCTTTGGACTCTATCCCCACCTATCATTTACTCCTTAACCCCTACCTTCTGCATAAAAACAGACATTTTTTTTCACAGTAACATCATAGTGGCACAGTGGTTAGAACTGCTGCGTCACAGCACCAGAGAGCTGGGTTCAATTCCCACCTCTGGCGACTCTCTGTGTGGAGTTTGCACATTCTCCCAGGGTCTGCGTGGGTTTCCTTCGGGTGCTCCGGTTTCCTCTCACCATCCAAAAATGTGCAGGTTAGGTGAATTGGCCATGCCAAATTGCCCGTAGTGTTAGGTGAAGAGGCAAATGCAGAGCAATGGGTCTGGGTGGGTTGTGCTTCGGCGGGTCAGTGTGGACTTGTTGGGCTGAAGGGCCTGTTTCCACACTAAATAATTTAATCTAATCAGTTCCTGAGGAAGCATCACTGGATCGAAAATGCGAACTGATTTCTTTTCACAGATGCTGCCAGATCTGCTGAGCATTTCCAGTACCTTCTGGTTGTTGTGTGTGATTTACAGCATCCGAAGTTCTTTTGGTTGTAATTTACCTGGAGTATCTAATTCAGGTCCAGCCGACTGAAATAGTGTTTATCAACCTTCCCAGTCCACACTACCTCCATCTCTCTCCCAGTATCTGCTGTCTCTCCCACTCCTTCACATTCAGTCCCCCGTCACAGTGACACTGCGCCTGCAAAGCTGATGGTCATGTGTTGGCCTGCTGGACCCACCCCTCATTCACTCCCATTGGCTGGAGGATCAGGCCAATTCTCCTACTGGTCTGAAGCTGTGTCAATCAGCCAGGCCCCATTGTGACCCGAGGGTGGGATCCTCCCAGGTGCATCAGAGGCTGAGGGGTGACCTCATCGAGGTTTATAAAATCATGAGAGGCCTGGGTAGGATAAATAGTCAAGGTCATTTCCCTGGGGTCGGGGAGTCCAGAATGAGAGGGCATAGGTTTAAGATGAGAGGGGAAGAATTTAAAATGGATCTGAGGGGCAATTATTTTTCCCACCGCGGTTGGTGCGTGAATGGAATCTTCTGTCAGGAAGTGGAGGACGTTGGTACAATTATATTGTTTGGCATCTGGATGGGTATATGAAGAGGAAGGGTGTAGAGTGATATGTGCCAAGTGTTGGCAAATGGGACTAGATTAGGTTGGGATATCTGGTCAGCATGGACCATTTTAACCAAAGGGTTTATTTTCATGCTGTACATCTCTACGGCTCTGCTCTATGATGAGCTTCATCATTCACAGTGAATGGGTCAGTATCACAGAGCACAGGGGCTAGAGGCTATTCAGCCCATTGGGGCTGTACTCTCTCCCTCTGGAGATGGTGCCAGTCAGTCCCAACTCACCTCCCATTTGGACAGAGCCCTCCAAATCCTTCTTTAAATATGTTATATTTCAAATTTGTCTTGACAATAACTACTGAATCTGCATCCAGCTGCCGGTCGAACTGAAGTAATCTTCACACTTTTCTTTGCATTATTTGCCAGTTACCTGAAAATAGATACTAAAAATTGTGACGTTAAAGATTTCTCACTCTGTCTCTCTGTAAATGAAATACCCTGGAAACAAATCAACTCCTGGTCGAAATCACTGCTTAACCTTCTCAGCTCCAAGGAGAATTGTCTGGCCTTCAGCTAACTCTCCATAAAAGAGAAACCTATCTTAATTTTAATTTATTACTACCATAGAGATGTACAGCACAGAAACAAACCCTTCAGTCCAACTTGTCCATGCTGACCAGATATCCTAAATTAATCTCATCCCATATGCCAGCCCTTGGCCCATAGCCTTCTAAACCTTTCCCGATCACATATCCAATGAGATGCCTTTTAAATGTTGTAACTGTACCAGCCTCCACACTTTCTCTGGCAGCTCATTCTATACACATACCACGTTCAGCTTGAAACTTTGCCCCTAATATCCCTTTTCCATCTTTTCCCTCATGCCTGTGCTTTCTAGTTTTGGACTCACCTAAACAGGAATAAGACCCTGGCTGTTTACCCTATCCATGCCCCTAACGATTTTGTCAATCTCTATGGTCACCTCTCAGCATCCGATTCTCCAGTGAAAACAGCCTCAGTCTATTCAGCCTCTCCCTATAGCCCAATCCCTCAACCCTGGCAACATCTTTGCATCTTTTCTGAATCCTTTCAAGTTTCACAATATCATTCCGATAGCGGGAGACCAGGACTGAAAGCAGAATTCCAGAAGTGGCTGAATGAGTGTCCTGTACAGCCGCAAAATGACGCCACAACTCCTGTACTCAATGCACAGACCAATAAAGGCAAGTACACCAAACACTCTCTTCACTACCCTGCCTATCTATCATTCCACTTTCAAGGAACTATGAACCTGCACTCCAAGATCTCTTTGTTCAGCAACACTCCCCAGGACCTTCCCATTAAGTGTATAAATCCTGCCCTGATTTGCTTTTCCAAAATGAAGAACCTCACATTTATCTAAATTAAACTGCATCTGCCACTCCTCAGCCCATTTGATCAGAGTCTTATTGTACTCTCAGATAACTTTGCTGTCCATTGCACCTCCAATTTTGGTGTCTATTGTAAAGCTACTAACCATAGCTCCTATATTCACATAGAAATCATTTATATAAATGGCAAAAAGCAGTGGACCCAGCACCCAGCCTGACAGCATATTGCTCATCACAGGCTTCCAGTCCAAAAAGTACCCTCCACTATGACACTGACTGCTCAGCAAGGTTAGAGCTCATGGCATACAGGGAGATCTAACCATTTGGATACAGAACTGGCTCAAAGGCAGAAGACAGAGGGTGGTGATGGAGGGTTGCTTTTTAGACTGGAGGCCTGTGACTAGTGGAGTGTCACAAGGATCACTGCTGGATCCACTACCTTTCGTCACTTATATCAATGACTTGGATGTGAACATAGGAGGTATAGTTAGTGAGATGACACCAAAACTGGAGGTGGAGTGGACAGTGAAAAAGATTACCTCAGAATACAATGGGATCTTGATCAGTTGGGTGAATGGGCTGAGGAGTGGCATTTTGGGAAAGCAAATCTTAGCAGGACTTATACACTTAATGGTAAGGTCCTGAGGAGTGTTACTGAACAGAGTCCTTGGAGTGCAGGTAGATAGGATAGTGAAGGCGGCATTTGGTATGCTTTCCTTTATCGGACAAAGTATTGAGTACAGCAGTTGTGAGGTCATGTTGTGGCTGTACAGGACATTGGTTAGGCCACTTTTGGAATGTTGCGTACAAATCTGGTCTCCCTCCTATTGGAAGGATGTTGTGAAACTTGAAAGGGTCCAGAAAAGATCTACAAGAATGTTGCCAGGGTTGGAGGATTTGAGCTAGGCTGGGGATTGAATCGAGGTTGAACAGATTGGGGCTGTTTTCCCCGCAGCGTCGGAGGCTGAGAGGTGATCTTATTGATGTATATAAAAACCTGAGATGGATGGATAGGATAAATAGACAACGTCTTTTCCCTGGCGTGGGGGATCCCAGCACTAGAGGGCATAGGTTTATGGTATGAGGGGGAAGAATTTAAAGAGACTTGAGAGGCAACGTTTTCACACAGAGGGTGGTACGTGTATGGAATGAGCTGCCAGAGGAAGTGGTGGAGGCCATTATGATTGCAACATTTAAAAGGCATCTTCATGTGTATATGAATAGGAAGGATATGGGCCGGGTGCTGACAGGTGGGATTAGATTGCGTTGGGATATCTGATCAGCATGTACTGGTTGGACCGACGGGTCTCTGTTTCTGTGCTGTGCATCTATGACTCTTTGACCTTCCAGCCAATTCCGTATTCAAACAGCTAGTTCCGCCAGAATTCTATGGTACTGAACCTGCTAACCAGTGTGTTATGTGAAACTTTGTGTCTTTCCCAAGTCCAAGTTAATGATTTCAATGCACAAAGCCATGCTGACTCTCCCTAATCATTTCTTGCCTTTCCAGTGACTTGTAAATCCTGTCCCTGTGAATCCCTTCCAACAACTTCTCTGCCACTGACTTCAGGCTCACAGTCTATAGTTCCCTGGCTTTTCCTTACCACCTTTCTCAAATAATGGCGCCAGTCTTCCAGCACCTCACTTGTGGCGTTTGATTATACAAATATCGCAGCGAGAGGCCCAGCAAAAGCTTCTCTAATTACCCACAAAGTTCTGAGATACACCTGATCAGATTCCAGGGATTTATCCACCTTTATGCATTTTAAGTCATCCAGTATGACCTCCTCTGTAATGTGTACACTTGCCAAGTTATCACTATTTATTTCTCCAACTTCTCTAACTTTCATATCCCCTTTCAGTAAAATCTGACATGAAAGAATTACAGAAACTCTCCCACCTCCTGCTGTTCCATAGACAGTCTTGTTGATCTTTGAGGGTCGCTATTCTCTGCCGAGTTATTCTTTTGTCTTTAGTGTATTTGTAGAATCTCTTTGGATTCTCCTTAAACCTATTTCCCAACGCTATCTCATGTCCCCTTTTCTGCCTCCTGGTTTCCCGCGAGTATACTCCTACTGCCCTTATAGTCCCCTAGGGACTCACTCAAACCCAGTGTTCTGTACATGCCATATCCTTTCTTCATTTTCTTGACCAGAGCCTCAATTTCTCAGGTCATGCAGCATTCTTGATACCTCCCAGCCTTGGCTTAACGGGAACATACTATCTGTGTACTCTTATTGTCACAGGCCTATGGAGGCAATGGCAGATGAGGACAGAGAAACAATCATTATCAGTAAAGAGGTAGTGTTGGGAAAACTAACAACTCATCCTTATCTCTATAATTCCTCTCTAGCCTCAGAACTACCACTATCTCTGGTATCAAAAACATCTCAATCTATGCAACATCCTCCAATCTCTAATCTCCTCCATTCTCAACATCCCCCCTATCTGTAATGTCTCTTACCCAACCACCTTCACCACACAAACTGCAGCAGTACAAGGCAGTTAAACAACACCCTCTCCACAGGCAACAAGGCTTTGGCATTGATAATTGGTTTCTGTGGAAGGAGAAATACACAGTTGATGTTTCAAGGAGTGCAATATGAAGTACAGGGAATGAAAATGGCGCAGAATGTGACTGTCAGAAATTGAAGGAAAATGCACTCGCTTATTGGAAAAATGAATTCTTGACTGTCAAAGATATTGTGGAAAAAATAACCTGATAATGGAACAGCACATGGTCAGGAGCCGGGCAGCAGTGGACAATTCATTTACATCCCTGAAGAAGGGCTTATGCCCAAAACGTCGATTCTCCTGCTCCTTGGATGCTACCTGGCCTGCTGGGTTTTTCCAGCTCTACATTTTTCAAATCATTTACAAAACCGCTGTGAAAGTAATTGTAAAATACTATACAGACCAAAAATACAACCATGAGAGACTGAGGAAGCTAGATAATGAACAAGTGGACATCAGAGAACCCAGAGGTGAACCAGAGCAGAGTTCACTTTTATGATCCCACAGTCAAAGATGTCTAGCACAGAAACAGACTTCTTCGGTCCAACCTATGGCAACCAGATATCCTAACCTAATCTATTTAAATTAAATCCTATCTGCCACTCCTCAGCCCATTGGCCCATCTGATCAATATTCCACTGTCCTCTGAGATAACCTGCTTCATTTTCCACAATACCTCCAATTTTGTTGTCACCTGCAAACTGACTAACTATACGGCCTCTATTCAAATCTAAATCATTTCAATGAATGACGAAACAAATCCAGAAAAAAGTCCATTTCTCTGGGTTTGACTGTGCTCTGTGTAAATCCTGCCCTATGACTCTTTTTACCAGGGAAGGCTGTACATACATCCCTCTGAACTTTGCCCCCTACAAAGCTGGCGGCCGTGCACGTGTCCAGTGAATCATTGCCCCGAACAAAGATGGCGGCGCTCACTCGGGCCGATTACTCAACGAGGCATTTTCCCGTTTGCTTCAAGAATGAGACTGTAAGTTTCAAATTTGTATTTTCGAATATGTACCAAATTATTGTAAAACCTCTCAGACCATACCAACACCATTTCCCTCCCACCTCCTGCTGTTTATTTCTTTCCTTACCGACAAGTCTCCGCACATACATCCCCAACATCCGCGCTGACCGCGAGGATGATCACGTGGTATAGCCTAGCCCCGCCCCTCATTCACTGATTGACTGGAGGACAAACTGCCCCACCAGGTCCTCCAGCTCTACCCCTGCCTTTCCATTGGTCAACCACTGACATCATTCATTAACCCGGGGTAAAAACAATGACTGCAGATGCTGGAAACCAGATTCTGGATTAGTGGTGTTGGAGGAGCACAGCAGTTCAGGCAGCATCCAAGGAGCAGCGAAATCGACGTTTCGGGCAAAAGCCCGAATAAAGCCAGTGAGCCTGAAGCGTGGAGAGATAAGCTAGGGAGAGGGGGGAGAGATAAGCTAGGGGGGGGGAGAGAGAATAGCATAGAGTACAATTGGTGAGTGGGGGAGGGGATGAAGGTGATAGGTGAGGGAGGAGAGGGTGGAGTGGACAGGTGGAAAAGGAGATAGGCAGGTCGGACAAGTCATGGGGGCAGTGCTGACTGGAAGTTTGGAACTAGGGTGAGGTTGGGGAAAGGGAAATGAGAAAACTGTTGAAGTCCACATTGATGCCCTGGGGTTGAAGTGTTCCGAGGCGGAAGATGAGGCGTTCTTCCTCCAGGCATCTGATGGTGAGGGAGTGGGGTTGAAGAAGGCCCAGGACCTCCATGACCTCGGCAGAGTGGTAGGGGGAGTTGAAATGTTGGGCCACGGGGCGGTGTGGTTAATTGGTGCGGGTGTCCCGGAGATATTCCCTAAAGTACTTCTGCTAGGAGGCGCCCAGTCTCTCCAATATAGAGGAGACCGCATCGGGAGCAACGGATACAATAAATAATATTGGTGGATGTGCAAGTAAAACTTTGGATGTGGAAGGCTCCTTTAGGGCCTTGGATAGAGGTAGGAGAGGTGGTGTGGGCGCAGATTTTACAGTTCCTGCGGTGGCAGGGGAAAGTGCCAGGATTGGAGGGTGGGTTGTAGGGGGGCGTGGACCAGACCATTTAGTCACAGAGGGAATGGTCTGTGCAGAAGGCGGAAAGGGGTGGGGAGGGAAATATATCCCTGGTGGTGGGGTCTGTTTGGAGGTGGTGGAAATGTCGGTGGATGATTAGGTTTATGCGAAGGTTGGTAGGGTGGAAAGTGAGCACCAGGGGCGTTCTGTCATTGTTACAGTTGGAGGGGTGGGATCTGAGGGCGGAGGTGCGGGATGTGGACGAGATGCATTGGAGGGCATCTTTAATCACGTGGGAAGGGAAATTGCGGTCTCTAAAGAAGGAGGCCATCTGGTGTGTTCTGTGGTGGAACTGGTCCTCCTGGGATCAGATACGGCAGAGGCGGAGGAATTAGGAATATGGGATGGCATTTTTGCAAGAGGTAGGGGGGGAAGAAGTATAATCCAGGTAGCTGTGGGAGTCGGTGGGTTTGTAAAAAATGTCAATGTCAAGTCGGTTGTCATTAATGGAGATGGAGAGGTCCAGGAAGGGGAGGGAGGTGTCAGAGGTGGTCCAGGTAAATTTAAGTTCAGGGTGGAATGTGTTGGTGAAGTTGATGAATTGCTCAACCTCCTCCCACCCGGGCCCGATTGTTGGCTAGAGCATGCGTACTGCTTCATGACTTTTGTTGCTGTTTATCAGTTACAAGAGTGAGGGACAAAGTTAAAAATCACACAACCACCTGATGAAGAAGCAGCAAAGCTCGTACTTCCAAATGAACCCATTAGACTATAACATGGTGTTCTGTGAATTTGAATTTTGTCCATCCTAATCCAACACCAGTACCTCCAAGGTAAAAACAATGACTGCAGATGCTGGAAACTAGATTCTGGATTAGTGGTGATAGAAGAGCACAGCAGTTCAGGCAGCATCCGAGAAGCAGTAAAATCGACGTTTCAGGCAAAAGCCCTTCATCAGGAATCAAGGCAGAGACCCTGAAGCGTGGAGAGATAAGCTCGAGGAGGGTGGGGGTGGGGTGAAAGTAGCATAGAGTACAATAGTTGAGTGGGGGAGGGGATGAAGGTGATGGGGCGGGGGGAGGGTGGAGTGGATAGGTGGAAAAGAAGATAGGCAGGTAGGACAGGTGAAGGGGACACTGCTGAGCTGGAAGTTTGTAACTAGAGTGAGGTGTGGGAAGGGGAAATAAGGAAACTGTTGAAGTCCACATTTCAACCCTAGGGCAACAATGTGGACTTCAACAGTTTCCTCATTTCCCCATTCCCCCACCTCACCCTAGTTCCAAAATTCTGGCTCAGCACTGTCCCCTTGACTTGTCCTACATGCCTATCTTTTTTTCCTCCTGTCAACTCCACCCTCCTCCCTGACCTATCACCTTCATCCCCTCCCCCACTCACCTATTGTACTCTATGCTACTTTCTCCCCACCCTCTTCTAGCTTATCTCTCCACACTTCAGGCCTCTCTGCCTTTATTCCTGATGGAGGGCTTTTGCCCGAAACGTCGATTGTACTGCTCCTCAGATGCTGCCTGAACTACTGTGCTCTTCCAGCACCACTAATCCAGAACCAGCACTTCCAAGTCGAGTGAGGGAGGAATGCATAACATAACAAAAGAACTAGGAACAGGAGAAGGCCGTCCTGCCCTTTGAGCCTGCTCTACCACTCAATGTGACCATGGCTGATCATTTCATGGATGCAGAACCATTTACTCACATTCTCACCGTATCCCTTAATTATTTATTTTTTTAAAAAACCTACCTTAGCTTTATAAACGTTTACTGAACTAGCATCAACTACTTCCCTGGGCAATGAATTTCGTAGAGGTCAAGAAGTTCCTTCTCAATTCAGTCTTAAATTTGCTGCCTCTAATCTTGAGATGATCCCTCTTGTCCTAGCTTCACCTGCCAGTGGCAACATCCTCTCTACTGCTATTTTATCCATTCCATTCATTATTTTATATTTTTCCGTTCTTCTGAATTCCAATGAATATATTACCAATCTACTGTTAAGCCAAACCCCTCAACTCCGGAAACAACCTAATTAATCTTCTCCTTATCGATGGGGCGGGGCAAATATAATGCGATTCAGCAAGAATTAGGATGCATAGAATGGGGTCGCAAAATGCAGGGGATGCAGACTATTGAAATGTGGAGCTGGTTTAAGGAGCAGATATTACATGTCCTTGACAGGTATGTCCCTGTCAGGCAGGAAGGAAGTGATAAGGTAAGGAAACCATGGATTACTGCGGAAATTGCATCTCTTGTTCAGAAGAAGAAGGAGGCTTATGTGTTGATGAGGCAAGATGGTACAGATGAGGCAATGGAGAGTTACGTATCAGATAGGAAGGATTTAAAGAGAGAGTTAAGAGCAAAGAGAGGACACGAGCAGTCTTTCGTGAATAGAATAAAGGAGAACCCTAAAGCTTTCCATAGGTATGTGAGAAACAAAAGCATAGGGTAGGAATATGGCCAGTCAAAGACAGAAGTGGGAAGTTCAGTGTGGACCCTGTGGAGATCGGTGAGGTGCTAAATGAACATTTCTCATCAGTTTTCACTCAGGAAAAGGAGAATATTGTAGAGGAGAAGAATGAGGTACAACATATTAGACTAGAAAGGATCGAGGTTAGTTACGATCAGGTGTTATCAATCCCAGAAAGTAGACAAGTCCCCTCGGCTGGATAGGATTTATCTGAGGATTTTCTGGGAAGCTAGGGAGGAGATAACAGAGACTTTGGCTTTGATATTTGAGTCGTCATTGTCTACAGGTTTGGTACTAGAGGACTGAAGGATTGCAAATGTTGTGCCCTTGATCAAGAAGGGCAATGGAGATGACCCAGGTAATTATAGACCAGTGAGCCTTACTTCTGTTGTAGGAAAGGTTTTGGAAAGGATTATAAGAGATAAGATTTATAATCAATGAGCAAACAACAATTTGATTTCAGGTAGTCAACATGGTTTCGTCAAGGGCAGGTCATGTCTCACAAACCTCTGACTTTTTTGAGAGGGTGACCAAGCATGTAGATGAGGGTAGGGCAGTTGACATGATAGACATGGACTTCAGTAAAGCCTTTGATAAGGTTCCACATGGTAGGCTGTTGGAGAAAATGCAAAGACATGAAACAGAGAGTGATATAGGAGTTTGGATTCGAAACTGGCTTTCTGAAAGGTGGCTGATTGAAAATATTCAGCCTGGACTCAGGTTAGTTGTGGTGTGCCACAAGGATCTGTTTTGGCACTACTGCTGTTTGTCATTTTTATAAATGACGTAGATGCAGGCAGAGGTGACTGGATCAGTAAACTTGCAAACGACACTAAAGTCTGTGGAGTGGACAGTGTGGAAGAATGTTACAGATTACAGGTGGACTTGGATAAACTGCAGAATTATGCTGAGAGGTGGCAAATTGAGTTAAATACAGCTAAATGTAAGGTGATGCCGTTGAGAAGAATAACAGGAAGGCAGAGTACTGGGTTAAAGGAAAGATTCTTGGTAGTGTGGGTGTGCAGAGGGATGGTGGAGTCCATGTACATAGATGCCTGAAAGTTGCCACCCAGGTGGATAGTACTGTTAAGTACTATACGGTGTGTTAGGTTTCATTCATAGAGGGATTGAGATCCAGAGCTGCAATATCATGCTGCAACTGAACAAAATGCTGGTGCGGCCATACTTGGAATATTGTGTACAGTTCTGGTGCCCATAATACGGGAAGGATGTGAAAGCATTTGAAAAAGTGCAGAGGAGATTTACCAGGATGTTGCCTGGTCTGGATGGAAGGTCTTATGAGGAAAGGTTGAGAGACTTGAACCTGTTCTCATTGGCAAGAAGCGACTAAGAGGGGATTTGACAGAGACATACAAGATGGTCAGAGGATTAGATAGGGTAGACAATGAAAGTCTTTTTCCTAGGATGATGACACGAGCATGTATGGGGGGTACAACTACAAATTGAGGGGTGATAGATTTAATTAGATGTCAGAGGCAGGGTCTTTACTCAGAGAGTGGTTAGGGTATGGAATGCACTACCTGCTAATGTAGTTAACTCAGCCACATTAGGGAAATTTAAACAATCCTTTACTTAAGCACATGGGTGATTTTGGGATAGTGTAGGGGGACGAGCTGAGAATAATTCACAGGTCGGCGCAACATCAAGGACCGAAGGGCCTGTTCTGCACTGTATTATTCTATGACTATAGTGCTACAAGAGATTTCTTCTGTCTTCAACAGTGATGGATCTTGTATTGTGGGCTTTCAAAATGTCAGCGATCTCTACCAACAATGTATGAGGTAGAGTCAGGGCAATAATATGATGCTGCAACAGGAGATGAATAGGTAACTCCACACAAAACCCTACACCTTCTCACCTATTTTCACATCTAAAACTGAGGAAATTCTACAAAAGCACCTCCATATCCCACCACAACACTTTGCCCCACAATCGTTGTATCTGGCTGTGCACAAGGAGGAGTGTAACAGTCTGTATGGGGACCCAATGGGGCCCTGAAACACTTGGTAAAGACTGAAATCTTCTGAGCATTGAGAGCCCCACCACATTGTATGTATTTTCTATATTTTTTCCTCTGTTCCTAACTTCCCTTGTTTTTCCTAATAAACCTGTTCAAAGTAGTTATTACACACACCTGCACTAGCTGTGAATTGAACTCAAGCCTCTCGATCCAAGATTCGGGATATTTTCACTCCATCACAAGACATCGACTTTACCTTCCCTTGTCCCTTATTGTTTCTTGTGCTGAGTCATGTCTGAATCAACTCTGCAATTGGGAGGAAGGGGTGGAACTGATGACCGAGCAGCGGCCGGTCCGTTTTATTCCTGATGAAGGGCTTTTGCCCGAAACGTCGATTTCGCTGCTCCTTGGATACTGCCTGAACTGCTGTGCTCTTCCAGCACCACTAATCCAGTATTTGGTTTTCAGCGTTTGTAGTTATTGTTTTTACCTCCAACCAGAAGTGAGTGAGGAGCGGGGCCAAAGCATTCTCGGGGAGTAAACGCTTCAAGATTGGTCAGAAAGCAAACTGTTTTGCAGGATTGATAATTCTCATTAACATAGTGGAGCATTAAACCTCTCTCAAAAATCTATGTGAAATTTTAACAAACAGTTGAGATGCAAATCTGATAACGTACATATTTCCAAACGATTTGCACAACTCGAGTAAGAAACCTCTTTTCAAACTCCCAGAACAATTGGTAATTTACAAACCTGACCGGTATGGTTAAATTGAAACGACCAGACTATTTATATGCTAGATAGCGCCATGACTATAACTGGACAGAGCAATTGTTAATGACTAATATTTCCCCCATGATTCTGTGCAGGTATGAATATTCTCTGTAAACTCTTTGATAACTTCAGACGCACGCGCAGTTTGCTTTCTATGTGGAGCATGCGCAGTGTCACATTGACCAGGACAGAGAGACATGGAGCTACTTTCTCAGAACAATACAGAGTGGCGCTCAGAGCCGGTGTGTGGGAGCCTCACTGGGAGAAAGGAGGTGAGAGAATTCACAAGTCCCAAGTAAGGGTTAAAAACCCCGAAAAAGACCCTTCAGGCCCGGGTCAAGATGTGGCGGTCTCTGATTAGGGAAACGGCCCAGGATCACGGCCGCCATTTGTTTGAGGGAAGAGGGAGCACGGGCCTGGGGGCCGCCATCTTGAGAAGGTCAAGTTGCAGGAGGTCGGGGCATTGGGGTCTGTGGAACAATCAGAGGAAAGGGAAGACCCATTGTTATTGATTAATTCCACGAAGAGAATGTAAGGACTGCAGATGCTGGAGATCAGAGCTGAAAATGTGTTGCTGGAAAAGCGCAGCAGGTCAGGCAGCATCCAAGGAACAGGAGAATCGACGTTTCAGGCATAAGCCCTTCTTCAGGAATCCTGGCTGCTGCCCTTTTCGAACATTTAATTCCACGAACACATCTTCACTGGGCGATCCTGCAGGAATATCCTCTCTCAGTCCTGCTGGGATGTTTCACCCCATCAGAACCAGCAGCTCTCCTCCTCTCTCAGCTCCCCTTCTGTCCTTCCTGCAGCATCTGTCCCCTGGAACATTGAGCTGCCTGTCCTGTCCCTCCCTCAGCTGTTGTTTCTGTAATACCTGTGATATCCCAGACCCATCTTAGATTACTTCACTTAAGACTTGAATGCACTCTATGGATATTTCCTAACATCATCAATTATTTAATACTCACTTATAGGTTTTTAATCTAATCTTTTTTGAAACATTTAATTCACATCCAAACATTTGCAATGGTGGGATTTGAACCTGTGTCCAGAGAATATTTGCTGAGTTTCTGGATGAATTGTCTCACAATAATGTCATTAGGCCGTCATATCGCCTGCTCACAGGTTGCGCATTCCACTGCAACATGAATCAAAACCCTTTCTTCCTGCACAATTGTTTGATCCTGCACTCTGGTGATATGACTCAGTATCTCTCCATGTGGTATCCCTCACTGTGTGGGTCTAATTGCTGCTTCTGTCAGCGCATCTCACTCTTGCAGCTACTCCAGATCCTGAGCCAACAGAATTCTCCACTCCAGAGAGATGAGGCAGCTCAGGCCAGGATTGGAGACTGGGATTTTCCAGTTCTCTGTGGAGCTCAATGCCATTCTACATGTGTAACCCTCACAGCATCAGTCAAATTTCCCATTCTGCCTATTTCTGTGTCTTCTACAGGTACTCAGGGAGTTCATGACTCAATAGACTTGCCAATTGCTGGTTGGGAAGATAGTTGGTTAGCCAGAGAGACAAAGGTCAAGGAGGTCGGGAGCCTTCAATAAATCCTGCCGCCAGGTAAGATCATTCCAGTGCACAGAGCAGAGAGCAATGGGAGGGCTCCAAACATCAGCTAACAAGACATGACATAAATGTAGTACTGGAGGGTGAGTACAGTCCAGACCCACACCAGGCTCAGTCACCACCTTTACTTTAAGTTTGGTTTTGTACTGAGACAGAATCAAGAGTTCTCAGTTTTCAATCCAGGCATGTGCTGTCTTGGTGAGCATCAGGACAACAGAGGGGAAAGCAGGCCTCCCACGAGATGGTGGTAATGCTTCCTGGGATCTTCCTGTTCCCTATTCCCTCTCCAACACTGTTTCTATGGCTTGTATTGAGGACCAGTGTCTTCAATCATTCTAACTCCTATAACAGTTCCTATCTCTGTCTTCTCCTCCCCTCTCACCAATTATTTCACATATTTCAAACCTCCAGTCCAGATAACAATCCATATTGCTGTAACTTTCTTCAGTCTCTACAAAATGCCTTGTCTCGATAGTCTCCTCCTCCTCCAACAACTGGAGACATAGGGTCTGTTTCTGTGCTGCATGACTCTTTGGCCGAGGTATCCTAAATGGAATGAGTCGCGTTTGCCTGTGTTTGGCTCATATCCCTTCAAACCTTCTCCTCTCCATGTACCTGCCCGAGTGTCTTTTCCATGTTGTAATTGTACTTGTTTTTTCCATTTCCTCTGGCAGTCCATTCTGTCTATGCACCATCCTCTGTGGATAATGTTACCCCTCAGCTCCCTCTTTAAATAATTGCTCTGTCACCTCGCGTTTATGCCTCTAGCTTTGGACTCACCTACCCTTGGCGATACACCTTACATAGACCCTACATGGTTTCATAAACCTTTATAAGGTCACCCCATGGCCTCCTCTGCCCAGGAGAAATATTGACGACAGTGTTACCAATATCTCCAACTCATGTACTCAATGCTCTGACCAATGAAGACAAGTTTGCCAAATGCTGATTTCCCCACCACTCTGTCCACCTGTGATGGCACTTCCAACTAACCATGTTACTGCACCCCTTGGTCTCTCCCTGTTTGACAACACAGTCCAGGGCCCGACCATTAACTGTATTAGTCCTCCCTGGTTTGACTTAACTAAATCCAGCACCTGAATTAAATTCCATCTTTCATTCCTTGGCACACAAGCCCAGTTGATTAACATCCCCTTCGATAACTATATTCCCTGCCCACTCTTCCACTAATCTTGGTATCGGCAAACATACTAACAGAGACTGCTATATTTTCACTCAGATTGTTTATGTAAATGGTGCACCAATCCTGAAAGCAGGCTGCTGGTCAGAGGCCTCCAGTCTGAACAACAACCCTCTCCCACCTCCCTCTCTCTCCCACTGTCATCCCATTGTGTATCCAGTTGGCGAGCTCTCCCTGATCCCTTGTGATCTACCCTTACTCACCAATGTATCATGCAACACCTTGACGTCTGTTACTCTGCCTTCGTCTATCTTCTTGGTCACATCTTGAACAAACTCCAGTCAAGTTTGTGAGACATGTTTTCCGACGCGCAAAGCCATGCTGACTGGCTGTAATCAGTCCTTATCTTTCCCATTGCAAGTAAGTCATACCTCTCAGAATGACCTTCAACAACTGACCCACCCTGATGTCTGGCTCATCAGTCTGTACACCCCTGGCTTTCTCTTGCATCAATTCCTTAATTAATGACACAATATTATAATCACAGTCAGTCATACCGCACTGTTGGTTAGTGCTAACCATACTCTAAAACTGATCTCGTCCCACCTGCCTGTTCCTGGATCATATCCCTTCAAACCTTTCCTATTCCTGGAGTAATCCAAATGTCTTTTAAACATTGTAATTGTCCCCATGTTCACCCCTTCCTTGAGAAGTTCATTCCACACACAACCCACCCTCTGTGTAACAAAGTGCCTCTCGAGTCTTTTTTTTTATGTTTCTCCTCTAAACTTAAAAATGTACTGCCTTGTCTTGAAACTCCCATTAACTCGATCTATCCCCCTCATGACTTTATAAACTTCTATGAGGTCATCTGTCAACATTCAGGTTTCAGTGAAAAAATGTGTTGCTGGAAAAGCGCAGCAGGTCAGGCAGCATCCAAGGAACAGGAGAATCGACGTTTCGGGCATCAGCTCTTCTTCAGGCTGATGCCCGAAACGTCGATTCTCCTGTTCCTTGGGTGCTGTCTGACCTGCTGCGCTTTTCCAGCAACACATTTTCAGCTCTGATCTCCAGCATCTGCAGTCTACACTTTCTCCTCAATGAAAAAATACCAATCTCTCCAGGCTTTCTTTATAACTGTAACCTTCCATACCCATCCACATCCCAGTAAATCTCCTCTGAACCCTCTCCAGCTTAATAATATCCTTCCGATAGCCTGGGCAACCAGAAATGGACACAGTATTCCAGAAGAGGTCTCAGCAATGGCCTGTATAATCTCAATGTGACTTCCCAACTCCTATATCCAAAGGACTGAGCAATGAAAGGAAGTGTGGCAAGTACCTTTTTTTGACCATCCTGTCTCTCCATGTTGCAAGCTTCAAAGAATTATGTACCTGAACCCCAAGTTCTACAACACACTACCGAGGGTCCAATCATTAATTGTATAAATCCTGCCTGTGTTTGTTGCACCAAATGCATTACCTCACATTTATTCAGATTGAACTCCATCTACTATTTTTCAGCCATTCACACATTTCATCAGGATCCCTTTGTAATCTTATAGAAAACCTTCTTCACTGTCCACAATGCCACCCTCCAGTCTAACAGCCTATCACACATAGCTCTCGATGGTACAAACATCTCTGCTAGGGCCCCTACAATTTCTTCACCAGCTTCCCACAATGTCCTAATATACATTTGATCAGGTCCTGGCGATTTATCTACCTTTGTGTATTAAAACCTCCAGCACCTCCTTTTCTATAATGTGGACACATTTCAGGACATTGAGTCACAGAGATGTACAGAACAGAAGTAGATCCTTCAGACCAACTCCTGCATGACGTTTCTAGTCACATTTGCCACAATTTTGCCAATATCCCTCTGAACCCTTCCTATTCATACACCCATCCACATGCCTTTTAAATGTATTTCTATCAGCCTCCACTATTTCCTCTGGCAGCTTATTCCATACACTCTGCAGGAACCAATTGTCCTTTATGTCCCTTTGAAAATTTCCCCTCGAACTTTAAAGCTATGGCCTTTCAGTTTGTACTCCCCCCAATCTGGCGAAAGACCTTGTCTATTCACCCGATCGATGACCATCATGATTTCAAACAGCTTTATCAGGTAACTCCTCAGCCTCCCATGTTCAAGTGAATTCAGCCCCAGCTTATTCAGCTTTTTCCTGCAACACAAAACCTACAACCCTGGCAAATCCTTGGTCATCTGAACCCTTTCATGTTCCACAACATCCACAGCATTGAGACCAGAATTGCACACAGTATTCCAATAGTAGTCAGGACAAACACTGTTTAGTTCCCTGAGCGCCCCAGTCTTTATCCACAGTCAGTTCCAAAGTGAAATATTTGTTTCAGATCTTGTAGTTTCACACATCGTTGCCTTCATTGATCATTAAGGAGACCGGGTTTGTCCCGAGCTCTTCTTTTGCTCTTAATACACTTGTAGAATCTCTTTGGATTCTCCTTAACTTTCTCTGCCAAAACAATCTCGTGTCCCCTTTTTACATTCCTGATTTCCATCCTAAATGTATTTCTACAGCCCTGATGCTCCTGAAGGGATTCCCTTGAGTCAGCCAGTTATATCTGACATGTGCCCCCTTTCTTCTTGACTGGAGCCTCGAAACTCAGCCAGTGTTTCCTAATTCAGTCAGCATTGAGCTGCACACTAACAGGAACACGCTGGCGCTGAACGCTCATTTTATCTCGGTTTTAAAATATTCCTACTTGCCAGACTTCCCTTTACCTGCAAATAGCCTCCCCAAAACTACTTTAAAAATTCATGACTATCTTGCTCCATTGAATAACTTGAACTTGTGTACCAGGCCTGTCCTTTTCCATCGCTATTTTCAAACTAATACAAATCTGGTGACTTTCCAAAGTGTGTCCCCGCTAACACCTCAGTCCCGTTCCCTACCTTGTTTCCCAAGTGGAGGTCAGGTTTAGCCCCATTCTCCAGTTGGGTCATTTACATAATGACTGGGAGTTTCTGGAACACTTAACAAATTCCTTCCATCCAACTGCTTAACACAGTAGCAATTCCAGTCCAGGCTTGGAAAGGTTAAAATCCCCTACCATTATGATGCTATCATTCTAACAGATATCTGAGATCTCCAGACATATTTGCTCTTTCATCTCCCATTACCTATCGCTATAGTACAATCGTAGCAAACTGATGACCAATTTTTATTTCTCAGTTCCACTATTATCATTTAACTGGCCGATCCTGAATGAATATTCCCTCGAGGTACTGCTGTGATGTTTTCCCCCCAATCAAACCCACCAGCTCTCCTCCTGTTTTGCCTCCTGTTCTATCCTTCCTGTAGTATTTGTCCCGTGGAACATTGAGCTGCCAGTCCTGTCCATCCCTTATCTGTGTTTCTGTAATATCTATGGTATCCCAGTCCCATGTTCCCTTCCATGCTCTGTGTTCATCTGCCTTATCTCTGCGGCCCCTTGCATTGAAATAAATGCAGTTTAATTAATCAATTTTCCCTCATTGCCTGCTATGTTCTTGCCTGCCTTGTCTATTTAAATTGCTCTCTTGAACATCTATACCAGCCTCAACCTTCTTTCGGGCTGTATGACTGTTTGTGGTCCCACATCCCTGCCAGACGATTTTAAATCCTCTCGAGCAGCTCCAGCAACTCTCCCCACCAGAATATGGGTTCCCCCTCCTGTTCCCAGTTCACGTGTGTTCCCCACCCTGTCTACCTGTGCTGACACCTTCAGACATCCAGGGACTTGTCCACCAAAGTCCCGGTGTTACTCAGTACTCCAGGCGGACCTACCATTCATGATGGATATCATTCGCTGATTAGACTTCCCACAGTGCATTACCTCACAGTGATCAGAAGTAAACTCCATCTGCCATTACTCTGCTCAGTTTATCATCTGATCAGTATCAGACTACAGCCTGAGACCATGCTCCTCACTGTGGACAACACCCTCACCTTTCATGTCATCTGCAAACCTACCAATGATACCTTCTGCTTTCACATCCGAGATATTAATGTACATAATAACAAGCAATGGTTCCTGTACAGAACCCTGTGGTACACACGCTGGGCAAAGTTTTCTAGTCGTGAAAAACTTGCTCCACCAATTATGGATCCAATTTTCCAACTTGCCTTGGAATCCATGGGCTCTTTCCTTCTGAACCGGCCTTCCATGTGAGACCTTGTCAAAGACATTAATAAAAACCATGTTACCACACCATCTGCACTGGCCTCATCAATATCAGAGGACAGTCCTCTACCAAATCCATACAGACAATCCCTAATGTATTCCTGTCCTTTCGAATGTTGATTCATCGTGTCCCTCACAATTGTTTCCAATAATTTCCCTCCCCCTGCTGTCAGACTATCTTCTCTGTAATTACCTGGCCTATCACTGCTACTCTTGAACAAATGAACCACATTCGCCATCCTCCAGTCATTCAGCACTTCACCTGTGGCCAGCAATGTTTTAAATATATCCGCCAGGGCCCCAGCAATCTCCTCTCTTACTTCCCATAACTGCCTGGGATATATTTTATTGTTACTTGGAATTTTTCCACCTTTTTGCCTGTGAATACATTTAACGCCTCCTTCTCATTGATCATAAGATGTTCCAGAACCTCACCATCCCAACTGAAATCCCTACAATGTCTTTCTCCTGTGTGAATACAGATGGGAAGTATTCATTGAAGACCTCACCTGCTTCCTCTGGCTCCATGCACAGATTGTCCCTTTGGATTCTAACAGGCCCCACTGCTTAGTTGGGGATCCTCTTACTCTAACTGTACTTATTAAATATCTAGTGGCTTATCCTGAACATTATCTGCTAAGAATATTTTGTGACCATTGTTTGCCCGTTGATTTTTAAGGAACCCCCACCCCACCCCCCGCGCTTTCTATCTAACGCCTTTGTTACCCAATATTGTTAGCGTTGTCCATTTTGCCTGAGTTTCCACAAGGTTGTAAACCATTGAATATTTATGTTCCACAATTTGTTTTCCCTGTAACCACATCTCTCTGGTATCTAAATCTCTTTCAGCTGTGTCACAAATCCAGCTAACTTATTGAAGAGACTTTGTCTATGCGGAAAAAATAGTTTCTGTACTCTTTTCCACAATTTCCTATCACAATCTAATTCGTTAATGTAGAGTTTTAGTTACACTCTGGCCCAGCCTGTTCCTTTCTGCTTGTCTTCAGCCACATCCCCATGCTGTTCCGATGCATCACCTTTTTCTATTTGGATTTGGAAAACACTTTGCTGTGGGTATGTCATGCAGACCATGTAAGGATGGGCAGAAGTCATTCTCGAAAGGACAAGTGTTTGGGATTTTTGTACATCAGCAATGGTTTCATACATATTTATGGATGGTTAATTATAATATTTGAATTTATTGATTTCAAATTCCACCACTTCAGATGGTGGGATTCAAACCTGTCTCCCCTGAACATTAGCTGAGATTTTGGATACATGCTCTAGCAACAATACCACTAGGCCATCACTTCACCTGCTCGCACGTTGCTCATGCCTGAGCACTGATACCAGTGCATCATGAAGCTAAACATCTTCTTCTGTCACAATTGTTTGATACTAATACCTTCTTGAACTCTGGTGATATCACTCAGTATCTCTCCATGTGGTATCCCTCACTGTGTGGGTCTAATTGCTGCCTTTGTCAGTGTCCCTCACTCTTGCAGCTACTCCAGATCCTGAGCCAATGGAATTCTCCAATCCAGAGAGATGCAACAGCACAGGGACTCTGTGGGACTCAGTGCCATTCTACTTGTGTAACCTTCACTACATCAGTGTAATTTTCCATTCTGTCTATTTGTCTGTCTCCTGTAGGTACTCAGGGAGATTCAATAGACTTCCCAGCTGCTGGGTGTTTCATCCATCACCACATTGAAGTTGGTTGGTCAGCCAGAGGGACAAAGTGCAGGGAGATCTAGAGCCTTCAATAAATCCTGCAGTGAGGTAAGATCACTCACAGTGCACAGAGCAGACAGCAATGTGAGGGATCCAAACATTAGCTAACAGGACATGACATAGATACAGTGCTGGAGGGGGAGCACAGTACAGACACAACTCTGGCTCAATCACCACATCTACCTTAACTTGCGTTGTACTGAGACAACATAGAGAGTTCACCGTTATCAATCCAGGCCTGTGCTCTCTTAGTGAGCATCAGTACAACAAAGGGGAAAGCAGGCCTCCCACGAGAGGGTGGGAATGCTGCCTGAGATCTTTCTGTTCTGTGTACCTTCTCCAACACTGTAGCTATGGTATGTCTTGTGGATCAATGTCTTCAATAATTTTTAACTCCTATAACATTTCCTATCTCTGTAACCTCCTTCTTTCCATAGAGGCCCTCCACATATTTGAAATGTACTGCATTGCAGACTACCATCCCTATCACTATACCTTCCTTCAGTGTCTACAACATGCCTTATCTCCGTATTCTCCTCCTCTTTAACTGGGTACAGGGTCATGCTTCATGAAAACAGAACCTTGAGTCCAAGTCATCAATGCTGACTATTTTCCCCAAACCTGAACGAGTCGCATTTGCCTGTGTTTGACCCATATCCCTTCAAACCTTCCCCTCTCCATGTGCCTGCCTAAATTTCTTTTCCATGTTGTAATTGTTCTTGTTTCTCCCATGTGCCCCTGGCAGTTTGTTCCGTCTATGCACCATCGTCTGTGGATGTTGCCCCTCAGCTCCCTCTTTAAATATTTGTTCTCTCGCCTCACGTTTATACCCTCTTGTTTTGGACTCACTTACCGTTGGCTATTCACCATTCTTACACTCCGTATGGTTTTATAAACCTTTATAAAGTCACCCCATATAAGCCTCCTCTGTTCAAGGGAAATATTGAAGACAATGTTACAAATATCTCCAACTCATGTATCAAAGTGCTGGCCAATGACAGCAAGTGTGCCAAATGCCACTTTCCCCACCCTGTCCACCTGTGATGCTACTTCCAAAGAACAATGTAACTGCACCTCTTGGTCTCTCTCTGGTCGACAACACTACCCAGGGCTGTACCATTATCTGTGTTAGTCCAAAACTCAATACCTGAATTAAAATCCATCTTTCATGCCTTCGTCCACTGGCCCAGTTGGTCGAGATCCCCTTTGATAACCGTATTCACTGCCCACTACACCATTCATTTGATCATCCACAAAATTACTAACAATGACTCCAATATTCTCAACCAAATTGTTTATGTAGATGATGCACATCAGTGGTCCCAGCCCTGATCCTTGTAGCACACCGATGGTCACAGGCCTCCAGTCTGAACAACAACCCTCTCCCACCAACCCCTGTCTCCTACTGTCAAGCCAATTTTGTGTCCAGTTGACTAGCACTCCCTGATCACATGTGATCTAATCTTACGAACCAGTATATCATGCTAAATGCAAGGTTTATGAAGGTTTGTTGCTCAGATTGAGGTTTAGGATGTAGGTTTGCTCTCTGAGCTCTAGGTTTGATATCCAGACGTTTCGTTGCCTGGGAACGGTAACATCATCAGTGGCAACCTCCAAGTGAAGCGAAGCTATTGTCTCCTGCTTTTTATTTATAGCTTTCTCCTGGATGGGGTTCCTGCGGTTCACCACAAACCCCAGGAGGTCGCCACTGATGATGTTACCTAGCCAGGTGACAAAACATCTGGATATCAAACCTACAGCCCAGCGAGAAAACCTACACCCTAAATCATGCTAAATCCCGTCAAAGGTCCTGCTGACGTTGGTGTAGACAATGTCTGGTCACCAATTCAACAAAAGCCTTCAAATTAGTGAGACTTGACTTTGTATGCTGACTATCTTTCATCAATCCTTGCCTTTTCAAATGAATGTAACTCCAGTCTGGCAGAATCACTTTCACAACTAACCCACCACTGACGTTGGGCTAATTGGTTTTCAGTTCCCTGGCTTTCTCTTGCAGCCTTTCTTAAATAATGGATCAAAACCATAGTGTTGTCAGAGCTGTACAGCATGGAAACTGACCCTTCAGTTGACACTAACCATAATCTCAAACTAAACTCGTTCCAGCTGCCTGTTGCTGGCCTATATCCCTCCAACCCTTTCCTATTCATGTACTTAACTAAACGTTGTACTTGTACCGACATCCACCTTAGGAAGTTCATTCCACACCCAAACCACCCTTCTGTGTAACAATTTGCCCCATATATCCTTTTTTTTGAACATTTCTCTCCTCTAACCTGAAAAATGTGGCCCGTCCACTTGAGACTCTGTCATCCGAAGGAAAAGGCAGCTACCACTGACTCTATCTATATCCCAACATTTTTTCTTAAACTTCGATAAGGTCACCTCTCAACCTCCCGGCTCCAGTGAAAAAAATACTCTGCATATCCAGCCATTTTTCAGAACTCAAGCCTTCTATACCCAGCAACGTTTTGGTAAATCTCTTCTGAACACCCTTCAGGTTAATAATATCCTCCCTATAACTGGGCGACCAGAACTAGATGGGGTATTGCAGAACAGGCCTCACAAATGTCTGCGCAATCTCAAGATGACGTCCCAAATCCTATATTCAAAGGACTGAGCAATAGTCAGGCATGCAAAGCATTGTCGTATCAATCCTGTGATGCAAGCTTCAAGGATTATGTACCTGAAACCGGAGGTCCCTCTGCTCTAAATCACTAACCGAGGCTCTAACATTAATTGTATAAGTTCTACCCTTGTTCGTTTTACCAAATGCATTATGTCGCATTTATTCAGATTGAATTCCATGGTCAGTTTTTCAGCCTATTCACCCATTTCATCAAGTTCCCTTTGGAATCTTAGAAATCCACTATGCCACCCTCCAGCCTTCCAGCCGATCACACATGGCTGTCAATGGTACAAATACCCTTGCTAGTAGCTCCACAATTTCTTCCCTAGCATCCCACAATGTCCTGTGATACACTTAATTAGGGCCTGGGGCTTTCCATTCCTTTGTGTTTTAAAACCACCAGCACCACCTCTTCTATAACATGCACTCTTTTCAAGTAATAGAGGTGTGCAGCATGGAAACAGAGCCTTCAGTCCAACTCATCCATGCTGACTAGAAGATGTAAATAAATTTACCCATTTACCAGCATTTGGCCCATGTTCCGCGAAACTCTAACCATCCATATATCCATCCAGATACAATTACAACATTTAAAAGGTATCAGTCTCCATTACATTCTCTCTCAGCTTATTCCATACACACATCACCATGTGTGTGAAAACGTTGTCCCTTCAGTCACTTTTTAAACATTTGCCCTCTAACCCTAAACCTATGTCTTCTAGTTTTGGGCTGCCCAACCCCTGGGAAAAGACCTTGAATGTTTAACAAATCCATGCCTCTCATGTTTATATAAACCTCTGTAAGGTCACCCCTCAGTCTCCGACGCTCCAAGGAAAATAGCCCCAGCTTATTCAGCAACAACCCTGGCAAAATCTTGTAAATCTTTTCTGAGCCCTTTCAAGTTACACAGCATCCTTCCCATAGCAGGGAGACTGGAATTGCAGAGAACTCCAATTGTGGTCGAATGTATTACTCTTGTTCTCTGCGTTCCCCAGTCTTTGTCAACAGTAAGTTCTGGAGGGAAAAAATTGTTTAGAGTCTTAGCCATACCTGCTAATGAAAGCCAACATACCATACGCCTTCTTAACACCCTCTCAACTTGGGTGGTAACTTCAGGGACACAGGATCACACTGTTCGTGCACACTGCTAAGGTTCCTGCCTTTAACCATGTAAACTTTTTCTACAGATTCTTCCAATCTGAAACCATCTCTAGCTTTGTAACTTGCTACAATCTATATAACAATCATAAACTGTGAAACCTCCTCAAGTCCCTACATTCCTAATGCCTGCAAAATCCTCCAATCCCGATATCCCTCCCTAACTCTGTAAATGCCACCATCCTCCAGTGCCTTTCTGGGGAACATTGCACAGGAAGGAAGATTTGTTGAGACCAGGCCATGTTACGGTGGTAAGAAGGGCTGCAGAACCTGGAGGATGGTATTAATGTAGGAAGGAACGTGGATCCTGCAGGAGGTTAGACAGTGTGGGATTCATAGAGCCTGCAGGATGGGACCAAGAATGGGTTGTGGACCCTGAAGGCTGTTACGATTTGGACCACAGATCATCTTTGATTGGACCATTCAGCTGATCTTAGAGTCAAAGAGATGTACAGCATGGAAGCAGACCTTTTGGTCTAACCTGTCTATGCGGACCAGATATCCCAACCCAATCCAGTCCCACCTACCAGCATCTGGCCCATATTCTTGCAAACCCTTCCTGTTCATATACCCATCCAGATAGCTTTGTATCAGCCTCCACCACTTACTCTGGCAGCTCATTCCATACACGTACTACCCTTTGCATGAAGAAAATGCCCCTCAAGTCTCTTTTATACCTCTCTCCTCTAACCGTAAACCTGTGTCTTCCAGTTCTGGACTCCCGTTCACGAGGGTGAAGACTTTGTCTCTGTAGCCTCTCCATGCCCCTCATGATTTTATAAAGCTCTATATGGTCGCCCCTAATGATTTTATAAACCTCTATAAGGTCATCCCTTAGCCTTCAATGCTCCAGGGAAAACAGCCCCAGCCTATTCAACTTCTCTATAGCACAAACCCTCCAATCCTGGCAACATCCTTGTAAATCTTTTCTGAACCCTTTCAAGTTTCACAACATCCTTCTGATAGGAAGGTGACCAGAATTGCACACAGTATTCCAAAAGTGACCTAACCAATGTCCTGTACAGCCACAACATGACCTCAAAACTCCTGTACTCAATATTCTGACCAATAAAAGAAAGCATACTAAATGCCGCCTTCACTATCCTACCTCTCTGCGAATCTGCTTTCAATAGCTATGAACCTGCACTCCAATATCTCTATGTTCAGCAACACTCCATCAAAACTTACCATTAAGTGTATAAGTCCAGCAAAGATTTGCTTTCGCAAAATGCAGCACCTCGCATTTATCTGAATTAATATCCATCTGCCACTTTCAGCGCATTGGCCCATCTGATCAACATTCCATTGTAATTGGAAGTAACCTCTTTCGCTGGCCACTACACCTACAATTTTGTTGTCATCTGCAAACTGACTAACTATACCTCTTATGCTCACATCCAGATCATTTATGGAAACAATGCAAAATATTGGACCCAGCACTGGTCACAGGCCTCCAGTTTGCAAACCAACCCTCCACCACCACTCTTTGTCTTCTACCTTTAATACAGTTCTTTACCAATTGGCTAGTTCTCCCTGTATTCCGTGAGATCTAACCTTGCTAACCAGCCTCCAATGGGGAACCTTGTTGAACGCCTTACTGAAGTCCATATAGATCACATCCACTGCTGTGACCTCATCAATCTTCTCTGTTACTTCTTCAAAAAACTCAATCAAGTTTGTGAGACAGGATTTCCGACTCAAAAAGAAATGTTGACTATCCCTAATCAGTCCTTGCCTTTCCAAATACATGTACATCCTGTCCCTCACGATTCCCTCCAACAACGTACACACCGATGTCAGGCTCACCAGTCTATAGTTCCATGGCTTTCCCTTACTGCCTTTGTTAAATAGTAGCAACACGATAGCCAATCTCCAGTCTTCTTGCTCTGATGTCCTGTTTCTAGAGATCTTTACCAGAATGGTGAGCACAGCTTAAGATTGCCAGGCTGGAAGATGTGAATTCAGGTGTGAATCTATTTGCCCGTTCTCTCTGTGTGCCTGAAACTGACCTGGTGGTGCTCTGGTAAAAAGCACTCTCCGTGCATCTTGTAACAAACAGATCTACAGGACTGACCAGAGCTCACCTCGTCAAAGCCTTCATTTAGAATGTTCTTTATTTTAATATTATTAAATGGCAGTTTTATGAGATGCAGGAATTGAGGAGTTGTCATATTTAAAAGAATGAAACTTTTGTCATTGACCCTGATACATGCAATGGGGATTCGTGGATTCTGTTGTTCTCGACAGACTGTCACTCAAAAGGTTGTATCACCGGGGAATCTGAGTGCAGATAGTCTTTGCTTGGTAGAGTGTGAATTTACCAGTTTATTTCGGCTCAGACACAGTGTTTCTGGAGAATGTATAACTATGTAAATACCTCACCGACAGGTTCAGGGGTGAGTGCACTGGGCCCTGAGCACAAGCAGCTGGGAAACCTCATGCCGATTGTATGTGGCAAAAGTGAGAATTGCAGATGCTGGAGATCAGAGTCGCGATTAGAGTGGTGTTGGAAAAGCACAGCAGGTCAGGCAGCATCCAAGGAGCGGGAAAATCTACGTTTTGCCTGATGTTGATGTTCCCGCTCCTCAGATGCTGCCTGACCTGCTGTGCTTTTCCAGCACCACTCTCATCTAGACTCTGTTTGTATGTGGGGCTTGGCACAGACTGGGTGAGAGCAGCTCCCTGAGCAAATGACAGGTACGGAGCTTGGGTTCCTCCTGCTGTGTTTGACCGAGTGCCATATCGTTATCTCCTTCTCATGAGTGAGCATGTCATGTTCTCTAGTCCTGACAGTATCCACTCCCTGTAAACCTTTCCAGCTGTTGAACATCTTCCTTCTCTCTCACTCCCACCAGCCCTTCCAACCTGGCCTTGATTTCGTATCTCCTGCAATCCTAAATGACCAACATTATCGCATTGCTTTCCTTTGAGCTGTGTGGGAATAAACCTGAAGTAGGTTTCGGCCATTGGAAGAAAAAGACAACTCCCCCTTCTCCACCTTTGTCAAACAGAGTCTCCTTGTTTGTCTCTCTCCCATAAGTGTAAGGAACCATCCTTTCAGCATCCACCCTGTCCATTCCCATGAGGATCTGTACATGTTAATGAGGACAACTGTCCTCCTGATGACCATCAGTGGCACAGCACCGAAGTGACATGTTTATGTTCCTCAATTTTCTGCAACTGCTTCCTTTTGCTCGACCCCTCCCTCATTCTGAAACCTTCCCCAGTCTGGACAGTGCTCCAAACCACTCATTACTGAGAATGCTCCAACCTCTGTATACTCTTCACACCCCTACAATCCTCCTTGTCATGTGAACCCCTCCAGCTTCTACAATCCTTCTAAACTATTGCATCTCCTACAACCCTCACCATCTCTGTATGCTCCAGTCACTAAGTTTCTCCATCCATTTGTAAACCCCTCCAGCCCCTTCAAATCTGCCTATCTCTCCAAGGTCCTGCAGTTCCACAACACATCCCTCTACGTGGAATTTCCACCAGAGATCACGAGCCTCCAGATCTCTGTAATCCCCTGCGGTTCTCTCTATTTCTGTTCCCACCTTTGGTACTGACAACCCTACTTCCATATATAACTTCATCAAGCCCCTACAATCCTCCAGAATTGTGAAACCCCCAAAAGACCTTACAATTCTTTCTCGATCACTGACTGCCTGCAGTGATTTTAAACTTCGGCAATTAGAGTCAGAGAATCTTAGAGATGTAAAGCATGGAAACAGACCCTTCAGTTCAACTTGTCCATGCCAATCCAGTCGCACCAATCAGCACCTGGCCCATCTCCGTCTCAACCCCTCCTATTCATATACACATCCAGATGCCTTTCAACTGTTGCAATTGTCCCAGCCTCCTCAATCTTCCTTTGGCAGCTCATTCTAAATGTGTACCACCCTCTTTTATAAATATTTGTCCCTTAGCTCTCTTTTATATATTTCCCCTCTCAACCTAAACCTATGCACTATAGTTCTGGACTCACCGACCCCAGGGAAAAGACTTTGTCTATTTATCCTATCTATGCCCCTCATAATTTTGTAAACCTCTATAAGGTCTCCCCTCAGCCTCCGTCGCCCCAGCCGATGCAGCATCTCCCTATAGCTCAAATCCTCTAACTTTGGCAACATACTTGTAAATCATTTCTGAACCCTTCAAGTCTCACGACATCCTTCCGATAGGAAGGAGACCAGAATTGCACACGGTATTCCAAAAGTGGCCTAACCAATGTCCTGTACTACCGCAACATGACCTCCCAACTCTTGTACTCAATAATCTGACAATAAAGGAATGCATACCAAGTGCCTTCTTTGCTATCCTATCTACCTGTGACTCTACTTTCAAAGACCTCTGTAGTTCATTTGAAAAATTGGATAGACTGATGCAGTGGCCTGAGGTATTGTGGGTGAAGTTAGTTCAGTCTAAGCTGTTAGGCAGAGCCAGTGAGGTATTTGCAGTGTTGTCTCCTGAGTGGCCAAGAGATCATGCACATGTCGAACAGGCTATTTTAAGTGCTTATGGATTAGTAAAAGAAGCTTATCGACAGTGGTTCAGCTACATAAAGAAAGAACCAGGACAGACTTATGTGGAGTTCTATCCAATTAAACATAGTAATCTTTCTGCAACATCTCCAGCCTCCATACATCTCTCTGTCATGGTGAGCTGCTCCAATCCCCACAACCTTTCCTGCCTCTGTACACCATCAAGTTGATACAACCCTTCTGATTTCTGTCATGTCCTGCAGACCCGTTTTTGTTAATTCTGCCGACCACTAATACTCTCCCTATCTGTGTAAATGCCTCCAGCCACTACAATTCCCTGTACTGTGCAGCCCCCACCAGACCTGAAAGTCATCGCTATCTGTGAAAGCTCCTTCAGGTCCATATCCTCCACCTTGCTGAAACCCGCTCTCAGCATTGCAACCCCCATTATTTCCTAAGGTTGTTCAGTCTCTAAAACCATCCATATCTACTCCACTGCATACTACCCTCCCAGTCTGTGTAGTCTCTTCAATTCCTTCAGTTCCAATATACCTATGTATAGGTGTGACTGCTTTGTGGCCATTGTCTCCTCGTTTCTATCTGCAAAAGACTCTGCTCACTGTAGCACATCCTATGTTCATAAGTGAATCTGGTCTCTCAAAACCCTCTTTATGGCTCTCTCCTCCAGTCTCGACAACCTTCCCTATCCCTGTCATATCTTGCAGCATGCACACCACTCACTCTCTCTGACATACCTTCCAGTGCATAAAATCATCTCTCCTTCTAACTTTATCCAGTCTACAACTTCATCCCTGTCCCTGCAACATCCTCCAATCCATATACTCCTCTCTATTACTGCAGCATTCTCCAGCTTATATCATCTTCCATGTGCTTGCAACATTCTCCAGTCCATACCATCCTCCCTATCACTGTGATATTCTCCAGATCCCACAACTGTTGTTAAATGTACGACATCCTGGAATCCTGTGAATGTTTCTACGCCTTGATCAACATAGACCAACTAACTATCCACAACCCTATACACATCCCTATCTCTGGAATCTAATCAAAGACACTTTATCACTCTAACTTCCTCCAAACAATAAAATGTTTTCTCCTGCGAATATTCTGTAGCAACTGTAATTATGTTTAACCCTGCAATATTGTCGCACCCCCAAACATCTCTCCCACTCTGTGACCTCTAACCGTCCCTCAAAGGCCCTCTCACAGTGACACGCGCCATGCATTTGCAACAAGGCAGATGGAATGACAGCATTAACTGAAGGGAACAGATATGATTGAACTGTTATTGTGGAGGGGTGGCTGCAGATTGATCATGACAGCAATGTGATTATTGAGGGGTTGTAGGGATTTAGGCAGAATCAGCAAAAAACCAAACAAGGTCCCGTTTTGTTGTGAAGAAAGGACGCAGTCAGTGCATTAGTGAGACAGCCAATTTAATCTGGGAATCAAAATATAGAGTCTTTTTGAATGGACAGCTTCCAAATTGCAAGGGGGATCTGGAAGATCAAATCACAATCCATGCTCGTTGGTAAGTTGCATGCAATATTTTCTTGGTGATAGTAGACAGAGGCATGTGGGGTGGTCAATTTCTGATTGGACGTCTGTGGCCAATGATGTTTCACAAGGATCAGTGCTACGATGTCTGTGTGTAATTTATATCTGTGATTCAGATGAAAAGGTCTGCAGTTTGGTTAGTATTTTGCAGACGACATTTGGAAAGGCATGTAATGATTAGGGATAGTTTGGGGAATTGTGGATAGTGAGGAAGAGTGTTCAAGGTTTTAGCAGTATGTAGATCAGCCGGAATGCTGTGCAGAGAAATCGCAAATTGAATTTCATTGGGACAAGTGTGAAGTGATGCATTTATGAAGTCAAATGGAAGAGAGAAGTACACTAATTGACTAATTGGAAACATAGATAAACAGATGACCATGTTTGCAAATCTGTAGCTCCCTGAAAATAACAACACAGCAGAATGTGGTGGTAAAGGAGGAGTATGGTATGCTTACCTTCATTGGTCACAGTATTGAGTACAGACGTTTGCATGTCATGTTGTGACTGAATGAAACTTTATTTGGCCATGTCTGGAATGTTGCGTGTCGTTCTCATCAACACACCACAGGAAGGATGTGGAGGTTTTGGGAAGGTTGCAACAGAGGGTTGGCAGAATATTGTCTGGATGGGAATGTGTTTACTGTAAAGAGGTTGAACGCAGTTGGATTGTTTTGTGAGAATATCAGAGACTCAGAAGTAACTGGGTACAGGTATATAGCATTAGGAAAGGCTTGAATAGTGTGGATAGTTGGAATCCTTCTTCCAATGTAGAAATATCAAATACTAGGGTGCCCCGGTTTAAGGTGAGAGTGAGAAGTTTTAAGTGAGATGAATGAGGCCAGTTGTCTTTACCGAGAGAGTAGAAGCTGCTCAGGAGGTCGGAGAGGTGGCAACGAGAGCAAAGTTTTGAAGTGGCATTTAGACAGAAACATGAACAGACAGAGAATAGAGGGATATCGCCCATGTGCAGGCAGATGGGATTAGTTTCGAATAGCATCATGGTCAGCACAGCCATGGTGGGCCGAAGGGCCTATTACTCTGCTGTACTGTTGTAGTTTCTAACTTCACGGCATCTACCCTGTGAAAGCTCCTCAGGATCCAGGATGTTTCATTCAATTTCTCTTCCATTCTTCAAAAACCACAATAGGTTCAAGGTCAATCTACTCCACCTCTTCTCATTGGAAAATCCCGCCATCTCCAGGATCAGCCGAGTGAACCTTCCCTGGCCTGCCTCCAACACAAGAATGTCTTTCCTTAGGGCACACATACTGTTCATTATAATCTAGGTGTGGCCTGACTTGTACCTTGCATCGTTTTAGCAAGACCTCCCTATTTTTAGACTCCATTCCCTTTGTAATTAATGGCAACATTTGATTTGCCTTATCTATTACCTACTGACCCTGTAAACTACCTTTTACAGATTGATCCACAAGGATTCCCTAAACCCTTTGTGCAGTCAGTCTGAAACCAAATGGTGTTAACCTAACAGTAAGTCAGGAACGTGTTGGAGTGTATTATAAAGGATATGACAATAAATGATAACTGGATGCTTAGAAACAATGGGAGATGCATGATTTTATAAAAGGGGAATATTTTTAAATCTGTTGGATTCTATATTTTGGTGTGACCATAAATGGCAGAATAGTTAAGGCTGGAGGAGGCGAGTTGCGGGAGAGGGATATTTGAAATTTCAGAGGCATTTTGAGTATTCAACCAGGTCTAAAAATTAACTCGTGAGAGAATAGGGCCCCTGAAAGGTCAATGAGGCTGCCTGTGTGGAATCACTGCTGATGGGGGAGATACTGAACAAATATTTTGTGTTCAGATTTCCTACCGAGAAAGACATGGAAGCTCGGGAACTTGGGAAGATACATCCGGATGTCTTGAACAGAGTTCACATTGGAGAACAGGAGGTGCTGGATGGCTTAAAATGCAAAAAACGTCAGATAAAACCTTGGGAAATGATCAGATGTATCCCAGTGCCTAGTGAGTAGCTCGCGAGGAAACGACCGAGTCCCTCGCAGAGATGTTTGTGTCATCGACAGCCACTACAGACCAGTGAGACTAATGGCAGCGGTCGATAAGTTTTTGGAGTTGATTCTGATAGAAAGGATCATTGTGCATTTGGAAAGGCAAGGGCAGACTAACGATAGTCAGCATGGCTTTGTGCACGGGAAATCATGCCTCAAACCTGAGTGTCGAGATAGACAAGTGACAGATCAAAGCAGAGCAGTACATGATGTCCACATTAACTTTAGCAAGGCCCTTCACAAAGTTCTGCATGGCAGACTGGTTCATAAGTTTAGATCACACATAACCAGGGTGCACTCACCAATTGGATACAAAATTGGATTGATGATAGGAGACAGAGTGTGTTCAAAGAGGGTTGCAGTTCAACTGTAAACCTGTGACCAACGGTGTGTCATGGGGTTCGGTGGTGGGTCACTGTTGTGAATCATTTATATAAATGGTTTGGATGATAATACAGGAGTCATGGTTAGCAAGTTTGTGAATGACAGTGAAATTGGTGATTATGTGGACAGTGAAGAGGGTTATCCACGAGTACAATGGGATCAACAGTAATGCTGGGGCAATGAGTTGAGGAATAGCAGGTGGAGAAAGGCAATATGTTGCATTCTGGTAAAGCAGACCTGGCTGGACTTGTCCAGTTAATGTTCGGGCCCTGGGTAGTGTTGCCAATCAGTGACCCAGGGATGCAGGTACACAGCTTTTTGAAAGTAGCATTGTAGGTGGACAGGCTGGTGGAGCAGGCGTTTGGGATACTTACCTTCATTGGTCACAGCATTGAGAGTAGAAGTTGGGATGTCAGATTGTATCTGTAAAGGACATTAGTGAGGTCACCATATAAACAATGTTGATTATCGGGATAAACTCAACTTGTTCACGTATGTCCTTTAGGGATGGACATCTGACATTCTTACTTGGTCTGGCTCACATGTGACTCCAGTCCCACAGCAATATGGCTGACTCTGAGCTGCCTCTGGGCAATTAGCAGTGAGGTAATGTATGTTGGTCCATCCGGTGACATCCTCAGGCCATGAATGTATCAATGAGAATACAGATGTCCCTCCCTACCTTTGCAACAGCTCTAGCTGCAGCAATTCGTACTGGCTTTGTAACATTTTTCAGGCCTTTGCCCCTCTCTGTAACACTCTCACCACTCCAGTACCTTCACCTCTCCCTGTTCCTATCATCTGATTAAACCCTGGCAACGTTTCCTATTCCTACTGCACTCCTGCTCGGAGACTCCCTAGCGACCTCTTTAACAAATGTGTCCACATTTCTAAACTTTGGCTTCTTCAGAATTGATTGTTTTTTTTTTCATCTCTTAATCAAATCTGGTAACTCCTGGGAATTACTGGGCCAAGACCTTCCGAAGTGGGGGAGGAGCACTGGGAAGGTGTCGAGCACCTCGCGACTTGCTGTGGGGAAAATGGCAAACCAGGAGAGAACAGCACAAAGAGCGCGCTGTCACACCGATGCCCCACCCACACCCTTCCCATGGCCACCTTCTGTCCCAAGTGTAACAAAGTCTGTGGAAGGACACATCGGTCTGTACAGACTCCCCCTGAGAGTGAAAAAGTGAGGACTGCAGATGCTGGAGATCAGAGCTGAAAATGTGTTGCTGGAAAAGCGCAGCAGGACAGGCAGCAACCAAGGAGCAGGAAAATCGACATTTCGGGCATTCCTGAAGAAGGGCTCATGCCCGAAATGTCAATTGTCCTGCTCCTTGGATGCTGCCTGACCTACTACCCTTTTCCAGCAACACATTTTCAGCTCCCCCGAGAGTGGGAAAGAGTCAGCCTTGTCTGTAACCCACCGCCAACAAGATGATGAGAGGAAGATTGAATTCCCTCACAATTATCCCAGTGCCTTCGTTACAAATTGAAATAATTCCCTGTTAATGCTGTGTCTAATAATGTCATGTTGTAAAGGGGCCTTAACACTGCCCTTCCACTTCTGTGCTCTGACCCTGATTATCCAGAAATGGTTTCCTATTGCTTGGTAATCCCATTGTTTTCCCTAACTATGGGAGTTTCCCATTCTGTCTGGCTTTCCACAATGTTGTATGACCTCTAATATTAATGACTCACCTTTTTGTTTACCCAGTGACCACGTCTCCCTGATGGCGATTAGATAGAAATCACCAGTCACACGTGCATATTCCATATTGCAAATACTTCATGCATTCAAATTAAGAAACAGTAATTTACGTTTTTATCACAATTTCCTGTCACAAATCTATTTGCTGATGTACAATTTCAGTTAAACTCAGTCCCTTCCTGTTTCTTTCTGTTTGTCTTTAGCCACATCTCCATGGTGTTCCAATATTTCAACCTTTCTCTTTGGACTTGGGAATTTCTTTTCACCTAAACTCAGTTCCTCCTCATCTGTGTCAGTTTAAAGCACTCTGCATAATCCTGGTCATATGATTGACAAGGACATTGGCCCCAGCACCGTACCAGTGGAGCCCATTCCAGTATAATGGCTGACTCCTCCCTGAGTACTGGTAGCAGTCCCCACTGCTTCAGAACCACGTCTTCAGACACCTTCCTGCACTCTGGTGATATCACTCAGTATATCTCCATGTGGTATCCCTCGCTGCGTGGGTCTATTTGCTGCCTCTGTCAGCGTTTCTTATCTTACTGCTGGTCTGAGATCCTAAGTCAACAGAATTGTCCACTCCAGAGAGATGAATCAGCACAGTCAGAGTTGGAGACTGAGATTTTCGTGATCTCTGCTGGACTCTGTGCCACTCTGCATGAGTTATCCTCACTGCATCAGTCTAATTTCCCATTCTGTCTACTTCTCTGTCTCCTGCAGGAAATCGGGATATTCCTAAATCCTGTCTCATCCATCAGCTCATTGAAGACGCTTGGTCAGCCAGAGAGAGAGGGAGAGGGAGATCTGGAGCCTTCAGTAAATCCTGCAGCCGGTAAGATCACTCACAGTAAACAGCATAGGGTGGGGCTAGTAGCCTTCTGTATTCAGACCTGGAAGACAGGATGCAGATATAGTGCTGGGCAAGGAACAGCAACCTCCTAGGCTTCTTCCCCACCATCTGTGAGGGTCCTGCTCTCACCTCTGCTGTGTTGGTCCTCCCTGAGAGAGTACAGGAGGTCCCAAGCATCAATCCTGGCCCATGCAGTGTTCGTGATCTCTGTAATATTCTCCAGTCCCGATAATCCTTCCTCTGTTTGGAATCTCCTCTAGTCCACACGATGCTCTCTGTCTCTGTCAGGTTCTCTAACCCCTAACACCCTCATCTCTAAACTTCTCCAGTAAATACTAAATTCCTTCATCCCTGTAAACCCTGACAGTCCCGTCATCCCTGTAAGCTCCTCCTACCAATACCACCCCCTCCCCATGTCAATGTATTTATCTTTTATCTTTCCACCAGTCCCTACCTCGGTAATCTTCTCCAACTCCTACAGCCCTTCCTGAGCTGTAAAAAATTTGTAATCTCCTTACCCTTCTCCAATTCTTTGATCTGAATTGTTTTAAATTTCACCCTCGTTCCCGCCTCCCACACCCCTCCCCACCACAGGAATTTCTTTCAGATTGTACAACCCTCCCCATCTGAGTAACTGTCTCCAACCCAGCAACCTGGCATTCTCCATTGCCTTCCTATCCATGTAGCCTCCAGAACCTAGAAACTGCCTTACATCTGTAAATGTCTTCCGTCACGACAACCTTCCATACCTCTGTCAGTATATACAATTCTCTCCTACCTGAAACACCCCCTGTCGCTGCCACTCACTCTGCCTGCCTCTCCCTACATCCATCCCTATCCCTATCTCCAGAATCTAATTCAGCTCCCTCTATCTCTGTAAGTTCCTCCAATCCTCAAACCCCTTTGTCCCAATGACATTCTTGACCAGATGTAACTTTGTTTAACTCTAACATCCTTGAACCCCTGTAAGCCTCCATATCTCTGTAACCTCTACCCATCCGTTCAACCCCCACTACTGAGGAATGACTCCCTGTATTCCCCATAAGGCAGATGGAATGACAGTGAACAGATATGATGGAACTGTCATTCCGGAGATGTAGCTGCAGAATGACCATCGCTGGGAAGGGAATATTGAAGGGTTGTTCGGATAAAGTCATAGAGTCAATCAGATGTACAGGATGGAAGCAGATCCTTCTGTCCAACCCATCCATGCTGACCAGATATCCCCATCCAATCTAGTCACAAGAGGCAGACTAGGGAAAAAAATCTACGAGGAGAAAATGAGGACTGCAGATGCTGGAGATCAGAGCTGAAAATGTGTTCCTGGAAAAGCGCAGCAGGTCAGGCAGCATCCAAGAACAGGAGAATCGACGTTTCGGGGAAAAAAATCAACAAGTTGTGAAGAAAAGATGATGATAATGCATTAATGAGACATTGGGTGGAGCTGAGAATAAGCACTTCCAGCATTGGATTGGCCTTCTCTATTACCTGCTGACTCTGTAAGCTACCTTTTTCAGACTGATAAACAAGAACTCCCTCAACTCTTTCTGGTGTCGGTCTGAAACCAAATAGTGTTAGGCTGACAGTACGTCGGGAGCATACTGAAATTGTTAGAAAGGATATGTCAATATACAATAACTGGCCACTCAGGAACACATTTGATTAAAGAGAATTTGTTTTTGAGCCTGTTGGATTTAATTTGTTGGGGTGAATATAAATGGCAGAATTGTAAGGGTGCAGAAGGGGGTGGAGTGGTATGTGGTATATGGTGGATATGGTGCATTTCACTTATTGGACACCTTTATGCAAGTTTCAATAAGGGCTAAAGAGTAACCTGGTAGAGAATAGGGACCCTTAAAGATCAATAAGGTCATCCATGAGTGGAACCAGAGGAGATGGGTGAGGTATTAGACAAAATAGTCTTGTCAGTGTTTACTGTGGTGAAAGACATGGAAACTCGGGAACTTGAGGAAATCAATAATGATGTGTTGGAAAGAATCCTCACCAGAGAAGAGAAAGTGCTGGAATCTTAAAACAAATAAAGGTAGATCAATCCTCAATAGCTCATTAGGTCAATCCTAAAATATTAATGGAAGCGAGGGAAGAGATTGCAGTGTCCCTCACAGAGATATTTATATTATCAACAGACAATGAGATGTTGGAAGGCTAGAGGTTGGCGAATGCTGTTCCATCACTTAAGGGCTGCAGGGAAAAGCCAGGAAATTACAGTCCCGTGAGCCCAGTGATGGGGAAGTTGTTGGAGGAGATTCTGAGATAAAGGAGCTCCTTATATTTTCAAAGGCACGGGCTGATCCAAGATAGTAAGCATGGCTTCGTGAGTTGGAAACCACGTTTCACAAACCAGATTAATTCTTTGAGGAGGTGGCCCAAGATACGTGAAGGCAGAGCAGTCAACGTTGTCCACATGGACTTTAGCATCTAGTCAAGAGGAAGAAGGAAGCTTACTTAAGGTCGAGGAAGCAAGGATCAGACAGGGCTCCAGAGAGTTACATTGGGTGGCACGGTGTCTCAGTGGTTAGCACTGCTACCTCATAGCACCACGTACTCCATTTCGATTCCAGCCTCAGGCGACAGTCTGTGTGGAGTTTATACATTCTCCCTGTGTCCACGTGGGTTTCCTCCAGGTGCTCTGGTTACCTCCCACAGCCCAAAGATGTGCAGCTTAGTTGAATCAGCCATGCTAAATGACCCATAGTGTTCAGGGATGGGTCGGTTTGGTGCATTAGTCAGGGCAAATGGAGAGTAATAGGGTGTGCGAATGGGGCTGGGTTGGATACTGTTTGGAGGGCTAATATGCAGGTGTTGGGTCAAATGGCCTGTTTCCACACTGTAGGGATTCTCTGAAGGTACCAGGAAGGAACTGAGGAATTGACTTAGGGCAACTAGAAGGGGGCAAGAAAAAACATTGTTGGGAAGGATTAAGGAAAACTGTAAGGCATTCTCCACTTGTGCGAGAAAGAAGAGCATGGCCAGAGTGAGGATAAGGCCAATCTGGGATCGAGGAAGGAATTTGAGTCTGGAGTCACAGGAGGTAAGGGAGGTCCTTAATGAATACTATGTCTCAGTATTCACTGCTGAGAGGGACCTTGTCATTTCTGAGGACAGCATAAAACAGGCCGACGTACGTGAACAGGTGGGTGTTAAGAAGGAGGATGTGCTGAGAAGTTTGTAAAAGATAAGGAGACATAAGTCACTGAACCAGACTGGATGCGTCCAAAGTTACTACACGAAGCGAATGAATGGATTACTGAGCACCTGGTGATGACGTTTGCCCACTCACTGTCCACTGGAGTCGGAGCAGATGATTGGAGGCAAAAAATATTATTCCCTTGTTCAGGAAAGGGAATAGGGATAATCCTGGGAATTGCACATCTGTCAGTCTTATGTCTGTGGTTTGCAGATTATTGGAGACGATTCTGGGAGACAGGATTTATTATTCCTTGGAAAACCGTAGTTTGATTACAGATAGTCAGCATGGTTTTGTAAGGGGCAGGTCATGCCTTACAAATCTTATTGAATCTTTTGAGAATGTGACGAAACACCTTTTATGCTCATTCAGAAAGTACGGAGGCATGGGATACAGGGAAACCTGTCTGTCTGGATATGGGATTACTGGCCTACAGAACACAGAGGGCGATGATAGATAGAAACTATTCATAATGGAGCTCAGTGACCAGTGGTTTTCTGCAGGGAGTGGTTACAGGACCTCTGCTCTTTGTGATTTGATGAATAAGTTGGATGTGTGAGTGGAAAAGTGGGTTAGTAATTTTGCCAATGACACGAAGGTTGGTGGAGTGGTTGACAGTGTGGAGGGCTGTTGTAGGTTGCAACGGGACATTGACAAGATGCTGAGAAGTAGCAGATGGAGTTCAATCTGGAAAAGTGTGGAGTCATTTATTTTGGAATATTGAATTTGAATGTAGAATTTAGGGTTAAAGGCAGGATCCTTTGCAGTATGGAGGAACAGAGGGATCTTGGGTTCCAAGTCCATAGATCCCTCAAAGTAGCCACCCAAGCTGATCAGCTTGTTAAGAAGGAATATATTGTGTGGGATTTCATTAGTTTGGGAATTGAGTTTTAACGCTGTGAGGTAATGCTGCAGCTCTATAGAGCCCTGGTTAGACCCGACTTGGAATATTGTGTTCAGTTCTGGTCCCTTCATTACAGGAAGGATGTGGAAGCTTTAGAGAGGGTAAAGAAGAGATTTACCAGCATGCTGCCTGTACTGGAGGGCATGTCTTATGAAGAAAGGTTGAGGGAGCTAAGGCTTTTCTCATTGGAGTGAAGAAGGGTGAGGGGTGACTTGGCAGAGGTGAACAAGGTGATGACAGGCATAGATAGAGAGAATAGAGAGATTTTTTTACCCTGACATAAATAGTTATTCCAAGGGGTCATAATTTTCGGGTGATTCGCGGATGTTTCAGGGGAGATTTCAGAGGTAGGTTCGGGACATACAGAGTGGTAGCTGAGTGGAATGCACTGCCAGTGGTGGCAGTAAAATTAGATGCATTAGGGACATTTAGTAAACTTCTGGATAGGCACATGGATGATAATAAATTGAAGGGTATAGAAGTGAGAGTCATAGAGATGTACAACATGGAAACATACACTTCTTTCCAACCAGTTCATGCCGACCAGATATCCCAACCCAATCTAGCACCCAGTCCATATACCTCCAAACCCTTCCTATTCATATACCCATCCAAATACCTCTTAAATGTTGCAATTATACCAGCCTCCACCACTTCCGCTGGCAGCTCATTCCATACACGTACCACCCTCTGTGTGAACAAGTTGCCCCTTCGGTATCTTTTATATCTTTTCCGCTCTCATCCTAAACCCATGCCCTCTAGTCCTGGACTTCCCAACCCCAGGGAAAAGACTTTGTCTATTTACCCTCTCCATGCCCCTCATAATTTTGTAAACTTCTATAAAGTCACCCCTCAACCTCCGATTTTCCGAGGAAAACAGTCCCAGCCTGTTCAGCTTCTCCCTATAGCTCAAATCCTCCAGCACTGGCAACATCCTTGTAAATCTTTTCTGAACCCTTCCAAGTTTCCCAACATCCTTCCAATAGTAAGGAGAACACAATTGCACGCAATATTCCAACAGTAGCCGAACCAATGTGCTGTAGAGGCGCAACATGACCTCCCAACTCATGTACTCAATACTCTGACCAATAAACAAAAGCATACCAAACGCCTTCTTCACTATTCTATCTACCTGCGACTCCACTTTCAAGGTGCTATGAACCTGCACCCCAAGGTCTCTTGGTTCAGCAACACTCCCTAGGAGCTTACCATTAAGTGTATTAGTCCTGCTAAGATTTGCTTTCCCAAAATGCAGCACCTCGCATTTACATGAATTAAACTCTAACTGCCACTTTTTTTTTGATCTTACGGTCGGATAAAAGATTGGCATATTATTGCGGCCGTGTTTGCCATTTGGATAAATGGTTTGAATGTGAATATTGTTATGTAAGTTAAGTAAGCTTTTTGGGTGACACTGAAATTGGTGGTAAACTGAACAGTGATGAAGGGTATCTGTGATGCAACAGGATGAACAGTACTGCTGAGATAGTGAGCTGAAGAATAGCCGATGGAGTTTAATGAGATAAATGTGAAATGTTCCATTTTGGTGAAACAAACCAGGGTGGGACTTGTACAGTTAATGTTTGGGCCCTGGGGAGTGTTGTCAGTCAGTGACCAAGTGACCCAGGTACACAATTCTTTTAAAGTGGTGTCACAGGGAGACAGGCTGGTGAAGCAGGCATTTGGGATGGTTACCTTCACTGGGGAGAGCAGTAAGAGTAGGAGTTGGGACGTCATGTTGTATCTGTCAAGAGATTGGTCAGGTCACCATAAAAGCATTGTTGATCAGTGGGAAGAACTCATCTGGTTCACTGACCTCCTTTTGTGTAGAACATCTGACATTCTAACCTGGCCTAGCTAACATGTGACTCCAGACCCATTGCAATATGGCTAACTCTGAGCTGTCCTCTGGGTAATTAGCAGTGACACCCACATCCCATGAATGAATAAATAAAAATGCATATGTCCCTCCCTACCTCTGCAAACACCTCCAGCTGTAGCAATTCATACTGGCTTTGTAACACCGTTCAGGCCCTGACCACTCTCTGTAACATTCTTACCACCTCCGGCACCTACACCTCTCACAGTTCCTATTGTGACATTAAACCCTGACACTGATTCCCCTTCCCACTGCCCAACTCCTACTAGCAGACCCTTTGAAATCCCTTTAACACTTACTCCTAAAACGCTCTCTCACTTCAGGATTTTAAGTTCATTTTGGTGATCTTCTCAGTCTCCTAATCTAATATGATACATTTTGTCCTGAGTGAGGGAGAGGTGTGAGTTTTTTGTTGAGGTTTTGTCTGTTTCAATGGAATGTCCTTTTGTTGAGTGTTTTCCACTGTTCCTTCAAATGTTTTCCACTGTTCATTTACAGACACATATTTAAGTCTGTTTTGCCACTTTACCTTGGTGAGTTCTCATTCAAACCCATGTAATTGGCTGTTTTTGTTTCTAGGAGAAAGTGAGGACTGCAGATGCTGGAGATCAGAGCTGAAAATGTGTTGCTGGAAAAGCGCAGCAGGTCAGGCAGCATCCAAGGAACAGGAGAATCGACGTTTCAACGTTTTTTGTTTCTAATTGTAGCGTGTCCTTTCTGTGATTCACTTTAAAACTTTATACTTCTTTAAACTGCACTTTATCACAATTTCCCAGAGGATCTCTCCAGGTGACATTACTCACTTACTAAGTTTCATCACAGAATGGTCGTTCTGAGATAGTTATGTCCCTAGCCAGTTGCACAATTTGTTATTCAAAGAAACACTGAAAAAAATCTCTGAACTCCTCTTCCAATATCACTGTTATCAGTGTGACGGTCAGAGATTATGTGAATATTGAAGTTTCCCAAAATTAACACAAAGTGTTTATTAAAATATTCCAATGAGTTCCTGTGATGACAACAGAGGGAAAAGCAGGCCTCTGATACCATGTTGGGAATGCTGCCTAGGGTCTTTCTGTTCTGTGCTCTCCTCCAACACTCTAATAAGAATTACTACTCTGCAACACTGTATCTATGGCATGGCTTGTGCACCAGTGTCTTCAGTAATATAACAGTTCCTGCCTCTGTAATCACCTCCCTTCCTGATAGTCCCTCCACATCTTTGACACGTACAGAAATAAAGCATGTTGTAGACACTGAAGCAAGATACAGCGATAGGGACGGTAGTCTGGAATGCAGTACGTTTACGTAAATATTACTGAAGTCACTGGTGCACAAGCCATGCCATAGCTACAGTGTTGCAGAGTAGTAAGTCTTATTAGAGTGTTGAAGGGAGAGCACAGAACAGAAAGACCCCAGGCAGCATTCCCAACCTCTCGTCAGAGGCCTGCTTTCCCCTCTGTTGTCCTGATGTTCACTATGACAGCACAGGCCTGGATTGATAACTATGAATTCCCCATGCTTTTTCAGTGCAAATGTACATTAAAGTAGAGGTGGTGATTGAGCCTGGGGTGTGTCTGTACTGTACTGTGCTCCCCCTCCAGCACTGTATCTATGTCATGTCTTGTTAGTGATGTTTGGAGCCCTCTCATTGCTCCATGCTCTGTGCACTGTGAGTGATCTTGCCTCACAGTAGGATTTATTGAAGGCTCCAGATCTCCCTGCCCTTTGTCTCCCTGGCTGACCAACCATCTTCAATGAGGTGTTGGACGAGACACCCAGCAATTGGGAAGTCTATTCAGTTAGCACTTCCCCAAGTACCTACAGGAGACAGAAATAGACAGAATGGGAAATTAGACCGATGCAGTGAGGGTTCCACATGGAGAATGGAAATGAGCCCCTCAGAGATCTGTAAAATCCCACTCCGTCCCTGGCCTGTGCTGTTGCATCTCTCTGGAGTGGAGAATTCTGTTGGCTCAGGATCTGGAGTAACTGCAAGAGCGGGAGGCACTGACAGAGGCAGCAATTACACCACACAGTGAGGGATACCACATAGAGAGAGACTGAGCGATATCACCAGAGTGCTGGAAGACCTCAGGATCACACTGTCATGTTGGAAGAATGAGATTAGCTTCATGATGCCCTGGTATCAGTGCTCAGGGATGTGCGACCTGCGAGCAGGCGAAATGATGGCCTAGTGGTATTACTGCTGGAGCATGTATCCAAAACCTCAGCTAACGTTCAGTGGAAGAGGGTTTGAATCCCACCATCAGAAATGGTGGAATTTGAAGTCGATAATTTTAAAAATAGTAATTAGCAATCCATAAATAAACATGACACCATTTTAGATGTACATAAAACCAAAACACTTGTCCGTTAGATAAGGACATCTGCTCATCCTCATGTGGTCTGCACGACATACCGACAGCAAAGTGTTTGCCTCTGAAATGGCCAAGCAAGTTACGCAGCTCTGGCTGGGTAGGAAAGGATGGTCAGCCAGAGACATCCACATCCCATACCCGATTTTAAAAATAATCCATTAGCATGGTCCCACTGGAACCCTGCTGGCACCAGTGTCCTGGCCAATCATGTCGGTAGATTTATGGACAGGGCTTTAAACTGACAAGAGAGGATGCAGGGACAGGGTTCAGGTGAAACGAGCTTTCCAAATGGAAAGAGAAAATGTGAAATATGGGAGCAGCATGGTAATGTGACTGAAAACAAGCAGAAAGGGACAGGATGGGACAGAGTTTAAGTAAAATTGTACATCACGGAATCGATTTGTTACAGATAGTTGTGGGGAAGAGTATTTTTTTTAAATGGATAATGTCTCTTGAATAAGGTAGATTGATTTGTAACACAGAGATAATATAAATTTAGACACCAGAGAGACGTGGTTATAGGGCGAGCAAAACTTGGACATTACTATTCAATGGATCACAACTTTGTGGAAACTCAGGCAAAATGGACAAGGCCAACAATAATGGATAACTAAGGCATTACAGAGAAAGCGTTTGACGTCAGATCATGAAGTAGAGTCAGTCTGAATGTAAATACTGGCTACTACTTGCCGAGGACACAAGCAGCAGAAAAGTTTTAGCCACCGAACACCATTCCATTGCTCATCACTGCATTACACAACAACTCATTGGAATTTTTTAACAAACACTTTGTGATAATTTTGGGAAACTTCAATATTCACATAATCTGTGACAGTCACACTGACAACAGTGATATTGGAAGCGGAGTTCAGAGATTTTTTTTTCAGTGTTTCTTTGAATAACAAATTGTGCAACTGGCTAGGGACATAACTGTCTCAGAGCGACCGTTGTGTGATGAAACTTAGTAACTGAGTAATGTCACCTGGAGAGATCCTCTGGGAAATTGTGATAAAGTGCAGTTTAAAGAAATATAAAGGTTTAAAGTGAATCACAGAATGGACACGCTACAACTAGAAACAAAAACAGGCAATTACATGGGTTTGAATGAGAACTGACCAAGGTAAAGAGCCGAAACAGACTTAAATATGTGTCTGTAAATGAACAGTGGAAAACATTTGAAGGAACAATGTAAATCACTCAAGAAAAGAACATTCCATTGAATCAGACAAAACCTCAACAAAAAACTCACACCTGTCCCTCACTCAGGACAAAATGTGTCATATTAGAATATGAGGCTTAGAAGATCACCAACATGTACTTAAAATCCTGAAGTGAGAGAGCGTTTTAGGAGTAAGTGTTAAAGGGATTGCAAAGGGTCTGCTAGCAGAAGTTGAGCAGTGGGAAGAGGAATCAGTGTCAGGGTTTAATGTCACAATAGGAACTGTGAGAGGTGAAGGTGCCGGAGGTGGTTCGAGTGTTACAGAGTGTGGTCAGGGCCTGAACGGTGTTACAAAGCCAGTATGAATTGCTACAGCTGGAGGTGTTTGCAGAGGTAGGGAGGGACATATGCATTTTTATTTATTCATTCATGGGATGTGGGTGTCACGGCTAATTACCCAGAGGTCAGCTCAGAGATAGCCACATTGCAATGGTTCTGGAGTCACATGTTAGCCAGGCCAGGTTAGAAACTCAGATGTTCTACACAAAAGGAGGTCAGTGAACCAAATGAGTTCGCCCACTGATCAACAATGCTTTTATGGTGACCTGACCAATCTCTTGACAGATACAACATGACGTCCCAACTCCTACTCTTACTGCTCTCCCCAGTGAAGATAACCATCCCAAACGCCTGCTTCACCAGCCTGTCTCCCTGTGACACCACTTTAAAAGAATTGTGTACCTGGGTCACTTAGTCACTGACTGACAACACTCCCCAGGGCCCAAACATTAACTGTACAAGTCCCACCCTGGTTTGTTTCACCAAAATGGAACATTTCACATTTATCTCATTAAACTCCATCGGCTATTCTTCAGCTCACTATCTCAGCAGTGCTGTTCATCCTGTTGCATCACAGATACCCTTCATCACTGTTCAGTTTACCACCAATTTCAGTGTCACCCAAAAAGCTTACTTAACTTACATAACAATATTCCCATTCAAACCATTTATCCTAATGACACACACCAATGGACCCATCCATCGCTGATCACATGCCTCCAGTCAGAAAAACAATATGTCTCCCATCACCCTCAGTCTCCTAAAATCAAGCCCAATTTTCTGTCCAGTTGACTAGCTCCTCCTGAACGCCATAAACGTTTACACTGATCTGAGCTTATTACCCAGTTTACCATACGACACATGGCACACGGAACAGGACAGAACAAGACCCTTCGACCGTGATAATATGCCAATCTTTTATCCGACTGTAAGATAAAAAACAAAGTAGCACCTATATTTTAATTCCTATAAATGCGATGTGCTGCATTTTGGTAAAGCAAATCTTAGCAGGACTTATACACTTAATGGTAAGTTCCTCGGGAGTGTTGCTGAACCAAGACACCTTGGGGTGCAGGTTCATAGCTACTTGAAAGTGGAGTCGCAGGTAGATAGGATAGTGAGGAAGGTGTTTGGCATGCTTTTGTTTATTGGTCAGAGTATTGAGTACATGTGTTAGGAGGTCATGTTGCGCCTGCACAGCACATTGGTTAGGCTACTGTTAGAATATTGCGTGCAATTTTGTTCTCCTTACTATCGGAAGGATGATGGGAAACTTGGAAGGGTTCAGAAAAGATTTACAATGATGTTGCCAGGGCTGGAGGATTTGAGCTTTCAGGAGAGGCTGAACAGGATGGGGTTGTTTTCCTCGGAACGTTGGAGGTTGAGGGGTGAGCATATAGCAGTTTACAAAATTATGAGGGCCATGGCGAGGGTAAATAGACAAAGTCTTTTCCCTGGGGTTGGGAAGTCCAGAACTAGAGGGCAAAGGTTTAGGATGAGAGGGGGGAATGATATTAAAGAGACCTAAGGGGCAACATGTTCACACAGAGGGTGGTACGTGTATGGAATGAACTGTCAGCGGAAGTGGAGGAGGCTGGTATAATTGCAACATTTAAGAGGTATTTGGATGGGTATATGAATAGGAAGAGTTTGGAGGTATATGGACTGGGTGCTAGATTGGGTTGGGATATCTGGTTGGCATGGATGGGTTGGACTGAAGTGTCTGTTTCCATGTTGCACATATCTATGACTCTAACTTCTATACCCTTCAATTTATTATCATCCATGTGCCTATCCAGAAGTTTACTAAATGTCCCTGAAGCATCTAATTTTCCTGCCACGCTGGCAGTGCATTCCACTCAGCTACCACTCTGTATGTACCGAACCTCCCTCTGAAATCTCCTATGAACCATCCGCTAATCACCCGAAAATTATGACTCCTTGTAATAGATATTAATTTCAGTCTAAAAGATTCTCTCTATTCACTCTATCTATGCCTGTCATCACCTTGTTCACCTCTGCCAAGTCAGCCCTCACCCTTCTTCACTCCGATGACTAAACCCTGAGCTCCCACAACCTTTCTTCATAGGACATGATTTCCAGTACAGGCAGCATGCTGGCAAGTCTCCTCTTTACCCGCTCTAAAGCTTCCCCATCCTTCCTGTAATGAAGGGACCAGAATTGAACACAATATTCCAAGACGGGTCTAACCAGCGCTCCATAGAGCTGCAGCATAACCTCACGGCTTTAAAACTCAATCCCCAAACTAATGAAATCCTACACAATATATTCCTTTTTAACAAGCCGATCAGCTTGGGTGGCTACTTTGAGGGATCTCGGGACTTGGAACCCAAGATCCCTCTGTTCCTCCACACTGCAAAGGATCCTGCCTTTAACCCTGAATTCTATATTCAAGTTCAATCTTCCAAAATGAATGACTTCACACCTTTCCAGATTGAACTCCATCTGCTACTTCTCAGCATCTTGTTAATGTCCCGTTGCAACCTACAACAGCCCTCCACACTGTCAACCACTCCACCAACCTTCGTGTCATTGGAAAACTTACTAACCCACTCTTCCACTCACACATCCAACTTATTCATTAAATCATACAGAGCAGAGGTCCTGTAACCACTTCCTGCAGAAAACCGCTGGTCACTGAGCTCCATTATGAATAGTTTCTATCTATCATCGCCCTCTGTCTTCTGTGGGCCAGTAATCCCATATCCAGACAGACAGGTTTCCCTGTATCCCATGCCTCCATACTTTCTGAATGAGCCATAAAGGTGTTTCGTCACATTCTCAAAAGATTCAATAAGACTTGTAAGGCATGACCTGCCCCTTACAAAACCATGCTGACTATCTGAAACCAAAGTATGGTTTTCCAAGGAATAATAAATCCTGTCTCCCAGAGTCCTCTCCTGTAATCTGCACACCACAGACATAAGACTGACAGGTGTGCAATTCCCAGGATTATCCCTATTCCCTTTCCTGAACAAGGGAATAATATTTTTCTGCCTCCAATCATCTGGTCCGACTCCAGTGGACAGTGAGGGCGCAATGGTCATCACCAGGTGCGCAGCAATCCATTCCCTCGCTTCGTATAGTAACTTTGGACGCATCCAGTCTGGTTCAGTGACCTATCTCTCCTTATCTTTTACAAACTTCTCAGCACATCCTCCTTCTTAACACCCACCTGTTCACATACATCGGCTTGTTTCATGCTGTTCTCACAAATGACAAGGTCCCTCTCAGCAGTGAATACTGAGACAAAGTATTAATTCAGGACCTCCCTTACATCCTGTGACTCCAGGCTCAACTTCTTTCCTCTATCCCAGATTGGCCTTATTCTCACTCTGGCCATGCTCTTCTTCCTCGCACAAGTGGAGAATGCCTTACGGTTTTCCTTAATTCTTCCGAACAATGCTTTTTTCATGCACCCTTCTTGTTGCCCTACGTCCATCTCTCCGTTCCTTCCTGGTACCTTCAGAGAATCCCTACAGTGTGGAAACAGGCCATTTGACTCAACACCACCATATCAACCCTCCAAACAGTATCCAACCCAGCCCCATTCCCCCACCCTATTACTCTCCATTTGCCCTGACTAATGCGCCAAACCTACCCATCCCTGAACAGTATGGGTCATTTCACATGGCTGAGTCATCTAAGCTGCATATTTTTGGGCTGTGGGAGGTAACCAGAGCACCTGGAGGAAACCCACGTTGACACAGGGAGAATATATAAACTCAACACAGACTGTTGCATTAGGCTGGAATCGAAATGGAGTCCGTGTTGCTATGAGGTCGCAGTGCTAACCACTGAGACACCGTGCCACCCACTCTAACTCTCTGGTGCCCTTTCTGATCCTTGCTTTCTCAACCTTAAGTAAGCTTCCTTCTTCCTCTTGACTAGATGCTAAAGTCCATGTGGACAACGTTGAATGCTCTGCCTTCACGTATCTTTGGCCACCTCCTCGAAGAGTCAATCCGGTTTGTGAAACATGGTTTTCCACTCACAAAGCCCTGCTGACTATCTTGGATCAGCCCATGCCTTTAAAAATATAAGGAGCTCCTTTCTCTCAGAATCTCCTCCAACAACTTCCCCAACTCTGGGCTCATGGGGTTGTAATTTCCTGGCTTTTTCCTGCAGCCCTTAAGTGATGGAACATCATTAGCCAACCTCTAGCCTTCCAACATCTCACTGTGTCTGTTGATAATATAAATATCTCTGTTAGGGACACTGTAACCTCTTCCCTAGTTTCCATTTAATTTTAAGATTGACCTAATGAGCTACTGAGGATTGATCTACCTTTATATGTTTTAAGATTCCAGCACTTTCTCTTCTCTGGTGAGGATTTTTTCCAAGATATCATTATTTATTGCCTTAATTTCCCGAGTTTCCATGTCTTTCGCCACAGTAAGTACTGACAAGACTATTTTGTCTAATACCTCACCCATCTCCTCTGGTTCCACACATGGATGACCGTATTGATCTATAAGGTGTCCTCTTCTCTACCAGGTTACTCTTTAGCCCTTATGTAAACTTGCATAAAGGCGCCCGATAAGTCAAATACACCATATCCCCTATACCACTCCACCTCTTCTACACCCTTAGAATTCTGCCATTTATATTCACACCAACAAATTAAATCCAACAGGCTCAAAAACAAATTCTCTTTCATCAAATGTGTTTCTGAGTGACCAATTATTTTTTATTGACCTATCCTTTCTAACAATTTCAGAATGCTGCTGACTTATTGTCAGGCTAACACTATTTGGTTTCAGAACGACACCAGAAAGAGTTGAGGGAGTTCTTGTTTATTAATCTGAAAAAGGTAGCTTGCAGAGTCATCAGGTAATAGCGAAGGCAAATCCAGCATCTGCAGTCCTCACGTTTTCCTCGAACGCCTCACTGAAGTCCATATAGATCACATCTACTGCTCAGCCCTCATCAATCCTCTTTGTTACTTCTTCAAAGAACTCATCAACATTGTGAGCCAGGATCTCCCACGCACAAAGCCATGTTGACTGTCCCTAATCAGTCCTTGCTTTTCCCTATACATGTGCATCCTGTCCATCAGTATTCCCTCCAACAACATGCCTACCACCGACGTCAGGCTCACTGCCCTGTAAATCCCTGGCTTGTCCTTACCACACGTCTTAAACAGTGGCACCACGTTTGCCAACTTCCAGTCTTCCAGCGCCTCACCTGTGACAATCTATGACACAAATATCTCAGCAAGACGTCCAGTGATCACTTCTCTATGTTCCCACAGAATTCTCGGGTACACCTGATCAAGTCCTGGGAACTTATCCACCTTTATACATTTCAAGACATCCAACACTGGCTCCTCTGTAATATGGACATTTTGCAAGGTGTCACCATCTATTTCCCTACATTCTATATCTTCCATATCCTATTCCACAGTAAACATTGATGCAAAATACACGTTTAGTATCTCTGTCTTTTCAACGTAGTAATTGTACCCACATCCACCCCTTCCTCGGGAAGTTCATTCCACAATGAAAACACCATCTGTCTAACAAGTTGCCCCCATGACTTTTTTTTGAACATCTCTCTCTTCTAATCTCTAAAATATGGTCCCTCGTCTTGAGAGTCCCCATCCTGTGGAAAAGACAACTGCCATTAAATCGATCTATATTCCTCATTTTTAAAAATAAACTTTTCTAACATCACGTCTCATCCTCCAGGCTCCAGTGAAAAAAACACTCAGCCTATCCAGCCATTTTTCAGAACCTAAGCCTTCCATACCCAGCAACATCCTGATAAATCTCTTCTGAACCCCCTGCAGCTTAATAATATCCTCTACATAACTGGGCGACCAGAATTGGATTGGAGTAAAGCAGAACAGGCCTCACAAATGTCTCTGCAATCTCAGCATGACATCACAAATCTTCCACTCAATAGACTGAGCAAGAGTCAGGCATGCCAAGCACTGCCTTGTCCATCCTGTGATGCAAACTTCAAGAATTATGTTCCTGAACCCGGAGGTCCCTCTGCTCTAAAACACTAACTGAGAGCCGAACATTAATTGTGTAAGCTCCACCCTTGTTTGTTTTACCAAGTGCACTACCTTGCATTTATTCAGATTGAATACCATCTACCGTTTTTCAGCCCATTCACCCATTGCATCAAGATCCCTTTGTAATCTCAAAAAAACCTCCTTCACCTCCCATTATGCCACCCTCCAGCCTTTACAGCCCATCACACATGGCTGTCAATGGTACACATATCTTTGCTCGGGACTCCACAATTTCTTCCTTAGTACCACACCATGTTCTGTGATACACTTAATCAGGTCCTGGGGCTTTCCATACCTTTGTGTTTTAAAACCTTCTATAACATGCACTGTTTTCAAGTCATAGAGATGTACAGCATGGAAACAGACCCTTCGTTCCAACTCGTCGATGCTGACCAGAAGATGTAAATAAATCCATCCCATTTACCAGCATTTGGTCCATGTACATCTAAACCATTATTATTTATATACCCATCCAAATATCTCTTGAATGTTGTCATATTATCAGTATCTGCTACTTTCTCTCTCAGCTCATTCCATACACACATCACCGCGTGCATAAAAAGCTGTCCCTTCAGTGCCGTTTAAACCTTTCCCTTTGACCTTAAACCTATGCCCTCTAGATTTGGACTCTCCAACCCCTGGGAAAAGACCTTGACTGTTTACCCAATCCATACCCCTCATGTTTATATAAACGTCTGTCAGGTCACCACTCAGTCTCCAATACTCCAGGGAAAATAACCCCAGCTAGTTCAGCAACAACCCCTGAAACATCTTGTAAATCATTTCTGAACACTTTCAAATTTCACAACATCCTTGCTATAGCGGGGAGACTGGAATTGCAGAGAACTCCAAATGTGGTCTAACGTATTACTCTTGTTCCCTGAGTTCCCCAGTCTTTGTCCACAGTAACTTCTGGAGTGAAAAAAATGTGTTTAACGTCATTTCCATATTCTGTGCTTCCACACATCAATTGTCTCATTGATCTTTAAGGGACACTATTTTGTTGCGAGTTACTCTTTTACTCAATATATTCATACAATCACTTTTGGATTCTCCTTATCGTTATGTGCCAAGGCTATTGCATGTACACTTTCTGATTTCCTGATTTCTGATTTCTACCCAAAGTGTATTCCTACAGCCCCTGTGATGCTCAGGGATTCCCTTGATCCAGCTGGCTATACCTGACATGTGCCCCGTTTTCCTTGACCAGCCCCTCACTAGACAGCCAATGTTTCCGAATGCTGTCAGCATTGACCTGCACACAAACAGGAACATGCTGGTGGTGGTCGCTCAACATATCTCACTTTTAAAATATTCTAACTTGCCAGACTTCACTTTCCCTTCAAATAGACTCCCCAATCACCTTTTGAGACTTCCTGGCTAATATTATCAAAATTAGTCTGGCCCCATTTTATCACTTGAACCTGTAGACCAGCCCTGTCCTCTTCCATCGCTATTTTCAAACTAATAGAACTGTGATCACTTTGGCAAAATGCTTTCCCACTCACACCTCAGTCCTTTTCCCTACCTTGTTTCCCAAGGGGAGGTCAGGTTTTGGCCCTTTCTCTTTTCAGTCCATTTACATATTGATTGGGAGTTTTTGGAACGCAATTACCAAATTGCTCCCTTGAAACACTGCAAACTGGCATTCGCAGTCTAGGTTTGGAAAGTTTAAAAACCCCAACCTATTATTATGATTGATATTGAGATCTCCTGATATATTTGTTCCTCAGTCTGCCACTGATTATTCAGGGTCAATAGGACAATCGTGTCAGAGTGATGACCTATTCTTATTTCTCAGTTCCAATAACATAGCATCACTAGGCGATGCCACAGGAATATCCTCTCTAGGTACTGCTGTGATGATTCATGCAATCAAAACACATAACCACGTATCCTCTCTTGCCTCCCCTTTCGATTCTTCCCATAGCATCTCCACCTTGAAACAATGGACTGCCAGTCCTGTCCCTCCATCAGCCTTGTTTCTGTCACAACAATAATATCCCAGTCCCATGTTCCAATCCATGCCTTGAGTTCAGCTGCCTTAGCTGTCAGGCCCCTTGCATTGAAATGAACGCAGTCTAATCATCAGCTCCCCCGCCCCCTCCATTTCCTGCTATATTCTTGCCTGCCTTGTCTGCTGAAATTGCTGTCTTTAACTCGTGCACCAACCTCAATCTTCTTTCTGGCCTTACTTCTGTTTATATCTTCTCAAGCAGCTCTAACAATTCGCCCCACCATGATATGGCTTACCAACCTTCTCCCAGTTCAGGTCCACTTGTGCTGACACCTTCAGACATCCAGAGACTTGTCCACCAAGGTCGCGGTGTTACTCGGTACTCCAAGAGGACCAACCATTCATGATGAATATCCTTCGCTTCTGAGACTTCCCACAGTGAATTACCTCACAGTGATCAGAAGTAAACTCCATCTGCCATTACTCTGCCCAGTTTATCATCTGATCGATATCTGACCGTAGCCTGAGACCATGCTCCTCACCTTTCATGTCATCTGCACAGCTACTAATGGTTCCTGCTGCTTTCACATCGGAGTTATTATTCCACAGAATAACCAGCAATGGTTCCTGCACAGATCCCTGTGGTACACCCACTGCTGAAAGAATTTCCAACACGAATAAGTCTATCCACTAATTTTGTATCCAAATTACCAACTTGCCTTGGATCCCAGTGGCTCTTTACTTTTGGACCAGCCTTCCATGAGAGACCTTGTCAAAGGTCTTCTTCAAGTCCATGTAAACCACACCATCTGCACTGCCCTCATCAATATTTTTAGACACCATTTCAAAAAAACTGAACTGAATTCCTCAGACAGTATCTCCCTCTACCAAATCCATGATGCCGCTGCCGAGGTGATCCTTACCTTTGGAAGTGTTGATTTATCCTCACAATTGTTTCCAATAATTTCCCTCCCCCTGCTGTCAGACTATCTGCTCTGTAATTACCTGGCCTATCCCTGCTGCCCTTCCTGAATAAAGGAACCACATTAGCGATCCTCCAGTTATTCAGCACTTCACCTGTGTCCAGCGAAGTATTAAACATATCCATCAGGGCCCCAGCAATATCCTCCCTCACCTCCCATAGCAGCCTGGGATATATTTCATTGGGCACTGGGGATTTCTGCGCCTTTATGCCTGTGAAATCATTTAATATCTCCTCCTTATTGATCTTCACATTTTCGAGAACCTCACCATCCTGACTGAAATCCCCGCATACAATTTTTTTCTCATGTGTGAGTACAGATGGGAAGTATTCATTGAAGTTCTCACCTACTTCCTCTGGATCCATGCACAGATTGTCCCTTTGGTTTCCAACAAGCCTCGCTGTTTACCTGGGAATCCTCGACCTCCAACTATACTCATTAAATACCTTGTGGCCTCTCCTTAACAGTATCTGCCAAGGATATTTCATGCCCATTATTTGAATGTCATTTTAAGGATCCCCTTTCACTCTTTTTCCGTTGGTCGGTCTTGACTGTTTTCATCGCATTGTACTTCCTCTATCCAGCCTAGGATATCACTTGACCAGTATTCACTGGAGTCGTTCCTTCATCATTCACTCTTCGCAGAACACACTGGCCTTGAATTCTCCCTGTATCACTTTGACATATTTCCTCTTTCTGAATATGAACCCAACAGGAAATAGTTCCTCACACTCTGTGTCTGCCAGATCCTGTCTCGTGATCGTGATAATGCCCGGTGACGATGATATTCTAATGATTAGGGGGCTTCCACAAATTTGAAGTCTTCTCTTCTGCCCTATCCTTATATTTTTCCAACATGACTTTGAAAGCTAGTGTTATGACCACTATCACCAAAACACTATAAAAATCCTTATGTCTGTCATCTTGTCCAGCACCTACACCTCACTCTGTAACATCTAGCCCTTACTGACCTCCCCATCTGTGTACCTTTCTCCAGCCTCTCCAGCACATGATGTCACTGTAACCTTCTCCAGTCCCAACAGCACTCCATCCTGTCCTATAGCACCTCATTACCGCAAACCTTCTACCATCCATTTCACCTCACTGTCTGTAAAGAGTCCTCCAGTTCCGACATAGTTTCCAACCAACCATCCCTTTGTGTAACGTTCTGAAGCCACTAGAACGCTACTGAGATCTGTAACCATGCCCCCTCTCTCTCTTCCATCTTCTCTGTCTCTGTGACTAACTGCCATCATTACAATGTTCCTTACCTTTGACCACCTCCAGTCAGTACTAGCGTAACTAGCTCTCGAACATCCTGCAGCCACTAAAACAATCCATGTGTGTGAAATATCCTCTCAATTGTTGTAACAACTCTCATTCCCACAACTGCCTCTGTCCGTAAGCTCAGGCAGTGCATAGAATCCTTGCCCAACACAGTAACCTGACCCAGTGTATACAATTCTGAGTATGACCAGCTTCATCCAGTCTCCCCAACTGTCCCTACCTCTAATTGTTGAGAGAACCCACAACCCTCCCTACTGCGTTAACTTCCTACAGTCCCTCTCATGGACACCATCTATGTTAACCTCGTCCAGTCCCTCTCATGGATACCACCTGTTCCTGAATATATTTTCCCCCTGTTCCAATAAACCCTTGTGAACTTTGTCACCATGAGAAATGCAGGGTTTATTGGACAGGGAGAGGGATGGGTCTGGTTAGGATGCACTTTCGGGGGTTGGTGTTGACTTGTTGGGCCGAATAGCCTGTTTCCACACTGTGAAGATTCTATTCAGGTCATTGTCCAGTCCTGTCAACCATCCCTGTCTCTTGAACCTTGCCTCATCCCCAATACTCTCCTAATATGTGTAATCTCCAACAGTCTCTAAAACACTCCTTGGCGATGTAAGCTTCTCCAGTCCTTACCACGATCGATATGACTGACACCTCTTCCTGCTTTTAGAATAATCCCTATAACTGTTGTCATTTGTCACATCACTCCCAATCACTCTTCCATCCTGAAACTCCCAAAAACATTTATATCTCAGTAAACCCATCTGGACTGTCTATACTTCCTTTTGACAGTCCCATTCTGAGACTTTCTCTATATCAAAAAAGTCATTAAGTGTAGGTAACCCTTATTATTGTAACCTCCCTCCAGCCTTACAGCACTGAGGATCTGTCGAAGCTCTTTTCGAACCGACAGCCATCTGTGTCTGTAATCTCCTCCACTCCCCATAATTAATTCTCTCTGAGCTCCTCTGTAGTCCATTAAACATTGGAAAAAGTTAGGACTGCAGATGCTGGAGATCAGAGCTTAAAAATGTGTTGCTGGAAAAGCTCAGCAGTTCAGCAGCATCAAAGGAGCAGGAGAATCGATGTTTCAGGCATAAGCCCTTCTTCAGGAATGTGGAGGGTGTGCTAAGCAGGTTAAGATAAAAGGTATGGAGGAGGGACTTGGGGAGGGGTGTTGGGAATGTGATAGGTGGAGGGAGGTTAAGGTGAGGGTGATAGGCCGGAGATGGAGTGGGGACAGAGAGGTCAGGAAGAAGATTGCAGGTCAAGAAGGTGGTGCTGAGTCTGAGGGTTGGAACTGAGAAAAGGTGGGGGGAGGGGAAATGAGGAAGCTGGAGAAATCTGCATTCATCCCTTGTGGTTGGAGGGTTCCTAGGCTGATGATGAGGCACTCTTCCTTCAGGCGTCGTGTTTCTGTAGTCTAGCGGTGGAGGAGGCCAAGGACCTGCATTTCCTTGGTGGATTGGGAGGTGGGGTTAAAGTGTTCAGCCACGTGGCGGTTGGGTTGGTTGGTTCGGGTGTCGCAGAGGTGTTCTCTGAAACGTTGCACAAGTAGGCGGCATGTCTCCCCAGTGTAAAAGAGGCCACATTGGGTGCAGTGGATGCAGTAAATGATGTGTGTGGAGGTGCAGGTGAATTTCTGATGGATATAGATGGATCCCTTGTGGCCTTGCAGGGAAGTGAGGTGGGAGGTGTGGGCGCATGTTTTGCATTTCTTGCGGTTGTAGGGGAGGGTGCAGGGCGTGGAGGTTGGCTTGGTGGGAGGTGTGGATCTGACAAGGGAGTCGCGGAGGGAGTGGTCTTTCCGGAATGCTGATGGCGTGGGGAGGGAAATATATCTTTGATGGTGGGGTCAATTTGCAGGTGGCAAAAATGGCGAAGGATGATGCGATGTATCTGGCGGTCGGTGGGGTCGTAGGTGAGGACCAGTGGGGTTCTGTTCTTGTGGCGATTGGAGGGACGGGGTTCAAGGGCGGAGGAGCGGGAAGTGGAAGGGATGTGGTGGAGAGCATCATCAATCACGTCTGAGGGGAAATTGCAGTCTTTGAAGGAGGTCATCTGGGTTGTTGTGTATTGGAATTGGTCCTTCTGGGAGCAGATGCGGCGAAGGCGAAGGAATTGGGATTTTGGGATGGCATTTTTACAGGAGGCAGGGTGGGGGGAGGTGTAATCTAGGTAGCTATGGGAGTCAGTCGGTTTAAAGTAAATGTCCGTGTTGAGTCGGTCGCCCAAGATAGAAATGGAGAGCTCTAGGAAGGGGAGGGACGAATCTGAGATGCTCCAGGTGACTTTGAGGTCGGGGTGGAAGGTGTTGATTAATTGGATGAACTGTTGAACCTCCATGTGGGAGCATTAGGTCGCACCGATGCATTCATCGATGTAGCGGAGGAAATGGTGGGGGGTGGTGTCAGTGCAGCTGCGGAAGGTGGACTGTTCCACATATCCAACGAAGAGGCAGGCATTGCTGGGGCCCATGCGGGTACCCATGGCTACTCCTTTGGTTTGGAGGAAGTGGGAGGATTGGAAAGAGAAGTTGTTCAGAGCGAGGACCAGTTCAGTCAGTCGAAGGAGGGTGTCAGTGGAAGGTTTCTGGTTTGTTTGGCGGGAACTTAACAAGTGGAGAGTTTTGAGGCCTTCATGATGGGGGATGAAGGTGTACAGGGACTGGATATCCATGGTGAAGGTAAGGCGTTGGGGGCCGGGGATGCGAAAATCATGGAGGATATGGAGGGTGTGGGTGGTGTCCCGAACAAAGGTGGGGAGTTCTTGGACTAAGGGGAACAGGACCGTGTCAAGGTATGCAGAAATGAGTTCGGTGGGGCAGGAGCAGGCTGAGACAATGGGTCGGCCGGGGTAGTCGGGTTTGTGGATGTTGGGCAGGTGGTAGAAATGGGCGGTGTTCTGTTGTGAGACGATGACGATGGAGGCGGTGGATGTGAGATCCCCTGAGGTGATGAGGTTATGGATGGTCTGGGAGATGATGGTTTGGTGGTGGGAGGTGGGGTCATGGTCAAGGGAGCAGTAGGAGGAGGTGTCCAGTGGCTGGCGTTTAGACTCAGAATGGAAAGATTGTTGCGCCAAACTACCACCGCGCCTCCGTTGTCTGTCGGTTTGATAGTGAAGTTGTGGTTGGAGCAGAGTGAGTGGAGGGCTGCACGTTCTGAGGGTGAGAGGTTGGAGTGGGTGAGAGGGGTGGACAGGTTGAGGCGGTCAATGTCGCGGCGGCAGTTGGCTATGAAGAGATTGAGGGTGGGTAAAAGGCCAGCACTGGGTGTCCAGGTGAATGGGGTGTGTTGGAAGTGGGAGAAGGGGTCATCAGAGCGTGGGCGAGAATCCTGGTTGAAGAAGTAGGCACGGAGGGGAAGGCGGCAGAAGAAATGCTCGATGTCTCACCGCGTGTTGAACTCGTTAATCCGGGAGCATAGGGGGATGAAGGTGAGACCTCTGCTGAGGACTGATCGTTCATCCTCAGAGCTGGGGAGCGCTGGAGGAATGGTGAAAATATTGGCAGGGCTGGGAGTTAGGACCTGGGGCCTGGTGTGGCGCTGGAGTTGGGCGTGGGGGTGGAGTAGGGTGTGGGGCTGCAGAGCGGTTTGGGGGTGGAGTTGGCCGTGGGGGCGGAGTTGGGCGTGGGGGCGGAGACACATGCGGCGTGGTCGTTGTGCAGGTGAGTGATACATAGCGATGTCTTGAACAGAATGCACATTGGAGAACAGGAGGTGCTGGCTGTCTTAAAATGCAAAAAGGTTTATAAAACCTTGGGACATAATCAGATGTATCCCAGCACCTTGTGAGAAGCGAGGGAGGAAATTACAAGTCCCCTCACAGAGACATTTGTATCAGCGACAGCCACTACAGACCAGTGAGACTGATGGCAGAGGTGGGTAAGTTGTTGGAGGAGATTCTCAGTCCTCCTTATTCATCAAACCCTTCCTCTTTATGTCACCTGTTCCAGTCCCCACGTCTCTCCCTATCTCTGCAGAAACTCTACAGTCAAAGCTGCTCCAATAACCTGAAATCCTCTTGATCTTTCTAACTCCCTTTAGTTATGAAACTCTCTCCAACTCTGTAACATACTATCCTACAGTGTTGAAAGCCCTCCTTATCTTTGTATGCTCCTCCCATCCCAATAACTGTCCGTGTCTCTATAACAATGTCCTGCATCTTGAAACCTCCTGATTGCATTACTCTCTTCAGGCACTTTCTCTATTTCTGTAAGTTTCCCCTGCTCTTAGAACCCTCCCTGTCTGTATGATCCACTGGAAACTCTGCAGCCGTCCGTATCTCTAACCATCATCTGCTTCCACAACCCTCCCTACATCTTTTGCCGCTTCCTGTCCCTTCAGCACCTTCTATAACTGCAAACTCCCATTTGCGAATGTTACTCCAGTTCCTGCAATGTCTATCAGAATCTGAAGCCTATTGTCTCTCTAATTTACAAATCTCTCTGTAATCCATTAACATCTGCAGCCACCACTAATGTCCGTACCTTTCTTCGATCCTCCAGTTCCACTCAGCTTCTTCTTGCATTAACTAAAGCCTGTGTATCTAATTACTGTCTTAAAAACGTTCATGTCTCTGTAAACTGCTCCATACCCTCCACTATCTGCATAAACTGCTGCAGCCCCTGAAGTCCGCCCCCTCTGTGTAACCTCTTCCTGATACAATCCTCAATCTATGGAGCTGCTGTATTCTTCCCTGGTTGGGTAATCCCTTGATGTCTCTAGCGATTTCCTGATCTTAGCACCAACCCCAATCTTTGTGACTCTCCAGTTCCTAACAGACATGCCAGTCTCTACACCTTATCCTTTTCCAATTCTTAGGACTGAATGTATTTAAATTACACCCCCAACTAACCGTCCTGACCACAGGAACCTCTTTCAGTTTGTGCAACCCTCCCCATCTCTGTAACTGTCTCCAACCCAGTAACCTGGCATTCTCCATTGTCTTCCTAATTATGTAGCCTCCAGAACCAAGAAGACTTCTTACATCTATGAACGTCTTCAGTCACTTCATCCTTCCATATCTCTGTTAGTGTATACCAAGCTCTTCTCCCTGAAACAACCCCTGCCTGTGTCTCTCAGTTTGCCTGCCTCTCCCTACATCCATCCCTTTCCTCTCTCCAGAATCTAATCCAGCTCCCTCTGTCTCTGTAAATTCTTCCAATGCCCAAACACCTTTGTCCCACTGACATTCTTGACCAGGTGTAACTCTGTTTAACTCTAACATCCTTGATCCCCTGTAAGCCTCCCCATCTCTGCAAACTCTACCCATCCGTTCAACTCCCCAATACTGAGGAATGACCCCCTGTATTCCCCGTAAGGAAAATGGAATGACAGTGAACAGATATGATGGAATTGTCACTCCGGAGATGTAGCTGCAGAATGACCATCGCTGGGAAAGTTTGTTGGGATCTCAGCAGTATAGGCAAAAATCCACGAAGTTGTGAAGAAAGGATGAGGTTAATGCATTAAAGAGATTGCCAAGTGGAACTGAAGATGAAAATTTGGAGTCTATTTTGGTGTAGCTGAGAAACCGAAAGCAGCAGCAACCTTTAGCAGGAATTCCTTTTTAGGCACCAGAGAGTGATGGTGATGTCAATATAGTTACAGTCAGGACACTGAATGTACTTGTAGCAAGGGCAGGACAGTAACTGTGTGTGACAGTGATCTCCATCCCGACTGGATAACGAATGAGTATCAGGGCTCTAATGGATGGAATCCTGGATATTATGCGAGATGGTTTTCTATAACATCATAGCAAGGAGCCATCAACAAAACTGTCTATTGTAGATGAAATGCTGTGTAATAATAAATATCTAATAATCCCATTATAAAGGAGTTTTGTGTGCAGAGACCCATAATGTTATAATGTAGATACTGTGTTTGAGTTAAGACCATGAGATGTAGGAACAGAATTTAGGCCTTTTGGCCCATTGAGGATTCTCTTCCCTACAATCAGATCATGGCTGATCTGAAACTGGTTAACTCTACTTTCCCGCCCATAACACAAACCCTTGTTTCCTTGATTAATTAAAATCTGATCATCTCTTCTGTGAATATTCTTAATGACCCAGCCGCGACAGTGCCCTGCAGTCAGGAATTCCCACAGAGTCAATACCCTGTGAGTGAATACATTCCTTCTCATCTCCATCTTAAATGACTGAGCCCTTGATGGGATTTTCTGCCCCCTGGTTACAGATTCTCACACAATTGAAATGAAAGTTAGTGACAAATATAATTATTTCAGATGAAATGAAAATTGGTTGATTTGGGCTTAATAAGCAATGATGTCCAAGGTTGCAGGAGGTTAAAGTTCAGTGAGAAAGATGTGCAGAGAAATGCCAAATTTCATCTGGACAAGTGTGAGATGATGTCAAAGTCAAGAAGAAAGTTAGGATACTGAGGGACATTGATTATAAAGAAGGATCTTGGTGCAAGTCAATAACTCCCTGAAAATGTCACAGAAGTGTTTCAGATGGGCAAGAAAGCACATGGAACACTGGCCTTCTTCGGTCACAACGTTGGGTATAGTGGTTTACACCTGATGTTGTAATTATATAAAACTTTAATTTGGCCACGTTTGGAGTACTGGGTGCAGTTCTCATCTCTACACAATGCGAAGGATGTGGAGGCTTTGGAGAGGATACGAAAGGAGGTTATCAGCATGTTACCTGTGTTGTAGTTTTAAGGTGTTAAGAGAAAATCAAACAAAGTTGGATTGCTTTATGAGAGTTTTCAAGGCTGACATGCGACCAGGTACATGAATATAACGTTAGGACAAGGATATATAATGTGGATAGTCAGAATCTCTTTTCCAATGTGTAAGTTTCAAATACTAGAGCGTAGAGGTTTAAAGTGAGAACGAGAAAGTTTAAATGGGATACGTGAGGCAAGTTTTCTTTTTACAGAGAGTGGAAGTTGCCAAGCGAGGTCATAGAAACAGAAATGTGAGTAAAGTTTTGATGTGGCATTTAGACAGAAACATGAACTGGCAGAGAATAGAGAGACATGGACCATGTACATACAGAGGGGACGAGTTGAGAATGACATCATGGTGGGCCGAAGGGCCGATTGCTGCACTGTTCTATTTTCTAACTTCCCAGCATTTAAACGATCAAAGCACTTCAGAATCTTGCATGTTTCATTCAGTTTCTCTCTCATTTTTCTCAACTTCAATGGGTTCATTCTTAATCTACTCCACCTCTCCTGATTATAAAATCCCTCAATTTCCAACATCAGCCGAGTGAACCTTCTCTGGCCTGCCTCTGATACAAGAATATCTTACCTTCGGGCACACACACTGTTCATAATATTCTCGGTGTAATCTGACTTGTACCTTGCATCGTTTTAGTAAGACCTGCATATATTTAGACTCCATTCCCTTTGTAATAAATGGCAGCATTTGATTTGCCTTCTCTATTACTTGATGACCCTGGAAGCGACATTTTTTCAGATTGATAAACAAGAACTCCCACAACCCTTTATGTTTCCAGTCTAAGAACAAATACTGTTAGCCTGACAGTAAGCCAGGAGCATGCTGAAATGAGTGAGAAACGACATATCAATAAAAATTAACTGGACCCTGAGAAACACATTTTATAAAAGAGAATTTGTTTTTGAGCCTGTTGGATTTTATCTGTTGATGTGAATATAAATGGCAGAATAGAAAACGGTGAGGTGTGGAGGTGTTGGTACGGAGGGTATGGTTTATTTGACTTAACATAAACCTTTGTGCAAATTTCAATAAGGGCTAAAGAGTAACTTGGTAGAGAATAGGGCCCTTTAAATATCAATGAGGTCGCCTATGTGTGGAACCAGAGGAGATGGGTGAGATCTTAAACAACCAAAAAAAAGTCTTGTCAGTATTTACTCTGGAGAAAGACATGGAAGCTCGGGAACTTTAGGAAATAAATTGCGATGTCTTAGAAAGAATCCTCAATAGAGAAGAGAAAGGGCTGAAATATTAAAACAAGTAAAGATAGATCAAATCTCAGTAGCTCAATAGGTCGATCCAAGAATATTGTGTGAAGCTCGGGAAGAGATTGCAGTGTCCCTAACAGAAATATTTATATTATCAACAAACACAGTGAGGTATTGGAAGACTGGAGGGAGGCTAATGCTGTTCCATCATTTAAAGGCTGCAGGGAAAAGCCAGGAAATTACAGCCTCGTGAGCCCAGTGATGGGGAAGTTGTTGTTGGAGATTCTGAGAGAAAGGAGCTCCTTTTTCTTTACAAAGGCATGGGCTGATACAAGATAGTCAGCATGGCTTTGTGAGTGGAAAACCATGTTTCACAAACCAGCTTGAGTCTTCGAGGAGGTGGCCAAAGATACGTGAAGGCAGATCAGTCAACGTTGTCTACATGGACTTCAGCAAAGCATTTTACAAGGTTCCAAGGGATGTAGAACATCTCGTCAAGAGGAAGAACAATGCTTACATAAGGTTGAGGAAGCAAGGATCGTTAACCTCTATAGGGTTATATGGGGGTGACATGATAGCTCAGTGGTTAGCATGGCGGCCTTAGTGCACCAGGGATCCGATTTTGATTCCAGTCCCGGGCGACTGTCTATGTGGAGTTAACGCATTCTCCCCGTGTCTGCGTGGGGTTCCTCCAGGTGCTCCATTTTCCAAACACCGTCCAAAGATGTGTAGATTAGGTGACTCAGCCTTGGTAAATTACCCATCGTGTTCAGGGATGTGCAGGATTGACACGTTAGTTAGGGTAAATGGAGAGTAATAGGGTGGGGGAATGGTTTTGGGCGGGATGCTCTTCAGAGGCTCTGTATGGAGTTGTTGGGCGAAATGGCCTGTTTCCACACTGTGGGGACTCACTGAAGGTCGCCAGGAAGGAACTAAAGAATGGACGTAGGACAGCTAGAATGGAACATAAAAAAGCATTGTTGGAAAACATTAAGGAAAACTGTAAGGCATTCTCCACTGATGTGAGGAACAAGAGGATGGTCAGAGTGAGGGTTGGGCCTTTCAGGGATAGTGGAGGGAACATGTCCCTGGAGTCACAGGAAGTAGCGAAAGTCCTTAATGCATACTGTGCTTCCGTATTCACTACTGAGAGGGACCTTGTCATTTGTCGGATAGCATGAAAAGGACTGATATATGTGGACAGGTGGATGTTAAGAAGGAGGATGTGCTGAGAATTGTGTAAAACATAAAGATAGATAAGTCCATTGGACCAGACTGGATATGCCCAAAGTTACTGCACGAAGCGAGGGAATAGAACGCTGCGCCATTGGCAATGACCTTTGCACCCACACTGTCCACTGGAATCGTACCAGATGATTGGAGGGTGGTAAATGTTACTCACTTGTTCAAGAAAGGGAATAGGGATAATCCTGGGAATTACAGACCTCACATTTTTATGTACGTGGTATGCAAATTATTGGAGAGGATTCTGAGAGAGCAGATTTATGACTCCGTAGAAAACCATAGTTTGATTAGAGATAGTCAGCATGTCTTTGTAAGGGACAGGTCATGCCTCACAAATCTTATTGAATCCTTTGAGAATGTGATAAAACACCTTTACGGCTCATTCAGAAAATACAGAGGCATGGCATACAGGAAACCTTTCTGTCTGGACACAGAATTCCTGGCTCATAGAAGACAGGGAGTGATGATAGATGGAAAGTATTCAGCCTGGAGCTTGGTGACCAGTGGTGTTCTCCAGGGATCGGATGCAGGACCTCTGTTCTTTTTGATTTTTTTATAAACGACTTGGATGTGGTTGTGGAGAATGGGTTAGCAATTTTGCCGCTGACATGGAGGTTGGTGGAGTGTTGGATAATGTGGAGGTCTGTCGTAGGTAGCAACAAGATATTGACAGGATGTGGAGATGGGCTGAGAAGTGGCAGATGCAGTTCAATCGAGATAAGTGTGAAATGATACATTTTAGAAGGTCGAACTTGAATGCAGAATACAAGGTTAAAGGCAGAATACTTGGTAGTCTTGTGGAACAGACTAATCTTGGTTCCATGTTTATCGATCCCCAAGCTGATAGAGTTGTTAAGAAGAAATATTTTGTGTTGGCTTTCAATTGCTGGGGATTGGATTTTCAAGCCGTGAGGTTATGCTGCAGCTCTAGAGAGCCATGGTAGACTCCACTTGGAATATTGTGTTCAGTTCTAGTCCCCTCATTACAGGAAGGCAGTGGAAGCTTTAGGGAGGGTAAATTGGCGATTTACCGGAATGCTGCCTGTGCTGGAGAGCATGTGTTATGAAGAAGGGTTGAGGGAGGTGAGCCTTTTGTCATTGAAGTAAAGAAAGGTGAGGGGAGACTTAGTAGAGGTGAACAAGATGATGTGAGACATAGAGTGAATAGTGAGAGACTTCTTTATACCATGGCATAAATGGCTATTGTCAGTGGGCAAAAATAATTTTAAGGTGATTGGTGGATGGGTAAGGAGAAATTTCAGAGATAAGATCTTTACAAAGAACGTTGCATGGTTGGAATGCACTGCCAGCGGTGGTAGGAGAGTCAGATACATGAGGGATATTTAATAGACTCTTGGATAGGCGCATGGATGATAGTAAAATGAAGGGTATGGCGGTTAGTTTGATCTTACAGATGGATAAAAGGTTGGCATGGCATCATGGCCAAAGTGTCCTGTACTTTAATGTTCTGTGCTCTACGTTCCATGTGGTAAACTAGGTAATACGCTCAGATCAATGTAAAAGGATATGGCATTCAGCAGGAGCTAATGAACTGTTTACAAAATTGGCTTGATGGTAGGCGACAGAGGGTGATGGGAGACATGTTGTTATTCTGACTGGAGGCATGTAACCAGCGGTGCAATGGGTCCACTGGTGTTTGTCATTTGGATAAATGGTTTGGATGGGAATATTGTTTTCCTGGTAAGTAAACTTCTTGGGTGACACTGAAATTGGTTGTAAAGTGGATAGTGAAGAAAGTTATCTATGAACCAAAGGATGAACAGTACTGCTGGGATAGTGGGCTAATGAATAGCAGATGAAGTTTAATTAGATAAATGTGAAGAGTTCAATTTTGGTGAAACAAACCAGGGTGGGACTTGTACAGTTAATGTTAGGCTCCTGGGTAATGTTGGATTAGTGGTGCTGGAAGAGCACAGCAGTTCAGGCAGCATCCAACGGCTGCTGTGCTCTTCCAGCACCACTAATCCAGTATTTGGTTTTCAGCATCTGCAGTCATTGTTTTTACCCTCCTGGGTAGTGTTGTCAGTCAGAGACCCAGGGATGCAGGTACACAGTTCTTTGAGAGTGGCAACACTGGTAGAAAGGCTGGTGAAGCAGGTATTTGGGATGGTTACCTTCATAGGGCAAAACATTGATAGTAGGAGTTGGGATGTCATGTTGTGGCTGTACAAGACATTGGTGCGGCCTCAATAAAAGCAGTATTGATCAGTCGGAAGAACTCATCAGGATCACTTAGCTCCTTTAGGAAAGGACATCTGACATTCCAACCTGGACTGGCCTACATGTGAATCCAGACCCACAGCAATATGGCTGATCCTGATCTGCCCTCTGGGTAATTAGCAGTGAGGCAAAGAATGCTGGTCCAATCAGTGTCACCCTGATTCAATGAATGAATAAATTAAAATACATATGTCACTCCCTACATCTGCAAACAACTCCAGCTGCAGCAATCCGTCCTGGCTTTGTAACACCGTTCAGGCCCTGACCACTCTCTGTAACACTCTCACCACCTCCAGCACCTTCACTCCTCCCTGTTCCTATCGTGTCATTAAACCCTGACAAAGATTCCACTTCCCATGACCCTCTCCCCTGCTCGCGGACCCCTTGCAATCCCTTTAACACTTATTGCTTAAACTCTCTCTCATTTCTGTATTTTAAGTACTTTGTGGTAATTGTCTAAGCCTCATAATCTAATATGATCCATTTTGTCCTGAGTGAGGGATGGGAGGGAATTTCTTGCTGAGGTTATGTCTGTTTCAATGGAACGCCCTTTTGTTGAGTGTTTTACATTTTTTCTTCAAATGTTTTCCACAGTTCATTTACAGACACATGTTTCAGTCTGTTTAGCCTGTTTACCTTGGTCAGTTCTCCTCTCAAACTCATATAATTGGCTATTTTTGTTTCTAGATGAAGCTTGTCCTTTCTGTGATTCACATTAAAACTTTATATTACTTTAAACTGCACTTTATCACAATTTCCCAGAGGATCTCCCCAGGTGACATTACTCACGAAGTTTCATCACGCAACGGTCGCTCTGAGGTAGTTGCGTCCTTTGCCAGTTGCACAATTTGTTATTCAAAGAAACACTGAAAAAAATTCTACAATCTCCTCTTCGAATATCACTCTTGTCAGTGTGATTGTCAAGGTTATATGAATATTGAACTTTCACTAAATTATCACAATGCCTTTATTAAAAATTCCAATGAGTTCCTCTTTAGTGCAATGATGAGCAATGAAATGTTGTTAAGTGGCCGAAAACTGTTCTGCTGCATGTGTCATTGGCAAGTAGTAGCCAGAATTTACATTCAGACTGACTCTACTGCATGATCTGAGACCCAATGCTTTCTCTGTAATACCTTTGGTATCCATTATTATTAGTGTTACCCACTTTGCCTGAGTTTCCGCAAGGTTGTGAACCATTGGATATTTATGTTCCACCTGTTGTTCGTCCTGTAACCATGTCTCCTTAATGTCTAAATCTCTTTTATTTCTTTGTCACAAATCAGTCTAACTTGCTGCAGAGACTTTGTCCATTCCAAAAAAAAGCATAATTTGCTCTTTCCCACAATTTCCTGTCACATACCCATTCACTGATGTACCGTTTTAGTTAAAATTTGTCAATTCCTGTTCCTTTCTGCTTGTCTTCAGACACATCCCCGTGCTGTTCACATGCGTCATCTTTTCTATTTGGATTTCGAAAGCTCCTTTCACTTGAACACTCTGTCAGTTTAAAGCCCTGTCCATAAACCTACTGACATGATTTGCAAGGACACTGGTCCCAGCTCAGTTCCAGTGGGACCATCCCAATGGATTTTTTAAAGCCAGGTATGGGATGTGGGTGTCTCTAGCTGACCAGCCTTTCTTGCCCAGCCCTAGCTGCCCTTGAGCTGAGTAGCTTGCTCGGCCATTTCAGAGGGTAATTGGGAGGCAAACACTTTGCTGTGGGGATGTCGTGCAGACCACGTGAGGATGGGCAGATGTCCTTCTCTGAATGATAAGTGTTTGGATTTATTGTACATCAGTAATGGTATTTATAGATGGTCAATTACTATTTTTAAAATAATTTATTTCAAATTCCACCATTTCAGATGATGTGATTCAAAACTGCCTCTCCTGAACATTAGCTGAGGTTTAGGATACATGCTCCAGCAACAATATCACTAGGCCACTACTTTGTCTACTCACAGGCTGTTTATCCTTGAACACTGATACCAGGTTATTATGAAGTTAAACCTGTTTTTTCTTCATGATTGTTTGATCCTAATACCTTCCAGCACTCGAGTGATATCACTCACTCTCTCTCCATGTGTTATCCCACACTTTGCTGGTCTAATTGCTGCCAACGTCTGTCAACGTCTCTCACTCTTACAACTACTCCAAATCCTGAGCCCGCAGAATTCTGCACTCCAGAGAGACGCAGCAGCACCGGCCAGGGATGGAGCCTGGCATTTTCTAGATCTCTGTGGGACACAGTACTATTCTCCATGTGTAACCCTCACTGCATCAGTCTAAGTTCCCACTCTGTCTATTTCTCTGTCTCCTGTAGGTACTCAGGAATTTCCTGATTTAATAGATTTCCCAACTGCTGGGTGTTTCGTCCCTCACCACATTGAAGATGGTTGGTCAGACTGAGAGACAAAGGGCAGGGAGATCTGGAGCCTTCAATAAATCCTGCAGTGAGGTAAGATCACTCACCTTGATCTTACAGAGAGCAGCGAGGGGGCTCCAAACATCAGCTAACAGTGCTGGAGGGGGAGCAGTGTACAGGCACACCCCAGGCTCAATCACCACGTCTACTATAAGTTTTGTTGTTCTGAGACAGTATCAGGAGTGTCACAGTTATCAATCCAGGCCTGTGATGTCTTAGTGAGCACCAGGACAACAGAGGAGAAAGCAGGCTTCCCATGAGTGTGTGGAAATCCTGCCTGGGATCTTTCTGTTCTGTTTTCCCCCTCCAACACTGTACATATACCATGTCTCGTGGACTACTGTCTTCAATAACTTGTAACTCCTATAACAGTTTCTGTCACTATAAGCTCCACCTTCCCTATAGTCCCTCCCCATATTTGAAATGTACTGCATTTCAAACTATTATCCCTATCTCTGTAACTTTCTTCAGTATCTCTACCATGTCTTATCTCTATAGTATCCTCCTCCAATAACTAGAGACAGAGGCATGCAACATGGAAACGGTTCCTTCCACCCAACTTGTCCATGCTGACCACTGTTCATGAACAAGTCGCATTTGCATGTGTTTGGTCCATATCCCTTCAAACCTTCTCTTCTCCATGTATCTACACAAATGTCTGTTCAATGTTGTAATTTTACTTTTCTCTACCCCTTCCCCAGACGCTCATTCCATACATGCACCATTCTCTGTGTGGAAATGTTCTCCTCTGGTCGCTTTTAAGTATTTCCTCTCTCACCTCATATTTCTGCCCTCTCGTTTTGGATTCCCCTAACTTCAAGTAGAGATCTTTACTAAACATATTACATATACTCTCATAGGTTTATAAACGTTCATAAGGTCACCTCTCAGCCACCTCCCCCCAAGGGAACGACGAAGGAGATTTATACAATTATCTCTGTCACGGACCCCGCTGCGACTTTGCCACAATGTTGTGGGATACACTTGTTCAGGACCTCAGGCGTTCTCTACCTTTGTGATCTAAGACCTCCAGCACCACCTCTTCTGTAATGGAGACTCTTTTCAAGACATCATTGTTTCCCTCCCTTTGTTTCCTAGTCTTTGTACACAGTATGTTCTGACAGGAAATATTCATTTCAGTTCGCATCCATCTCCTGTGGTTCCAGGCGTGGATGGCCTTCTTGATCTTTGAGGGGCCCTATTGTCTCTCTAGTTGCTTTTTTGTACATGTATGCTGTAGAATCTCTTTGGATTCTCCTTCACCTTATCTATCAAAGCTATCTCATTGCCCTGTTTTGCTTTCCCGCTTCTCCAGCCTCTCTGTTTCTGTCAAACCCTTCAGTATCAGGAACATCTTCGTCAATCTTTGCTCCATTTGCAGTTTCAGAAAATGCTTCCTAAAGCAGGAGGATCAGAATTCTACACAGTTCCAACTGGAGTCCCAGCAATGTCTGAAACAGCCATACCAACTCATCTCCTCAATGCTCTGACCCATGAGAGCAAGTGTGCCAAATGCTGCTTTCCCCACCCTGTCCACCCGTGATGCCACTTCCAAGGAACAAGGTAACTGCATCCCTTGGACCCTCTCGGTTAGACAACACTGTCCAGAGCCCTGCCATTAACTGTGTTAGTCCTCCCTGGTGTGTTTTAACAAAATCCCCATTACCTGAATTCAGCTCCATCTTTCATTTCTTGACCCACTGGCTCAGTTGGTTAAGATCACCTTTGATAACTGTATTCACTTCCCACTATAACACGTATTTTACTATCCACAAACTTACCAACAATAATTCATAAAATCTCGTTTAAGTCAATAATGCACATGTGCGGACCCCGCACCGCTGGTCAGAGGACCCCAGTCTGCACAACAACCCTCTCCCACTACCCTCTGTCTCCTACTGTCAAGTGCATTTTGTGTTTGTTTGGTTTGCTATCCCTGGTCCCATGAGATCTAACCTTACTATCCAGTGCACCAGGCTATACTCTGTCAAAGGCCTTGCTGAAATCAGTATAGACAACATCTACTGCTCTGCATTCATTCATCTCATTGGTCACCTCCTCAACAAACTCTATCAAGTTTGAGAGACAATCCTTTGGACGCACAAAGCGGTGCTGACTATCCCTAATCAATCATTGCCTTTCCAAATGCATGTAACTCCTGTGCCGCGGAATCACTTCCAACAACATTCGCACCGCTGACATCAAGCTATGTGGTGTTTATGTCCCTGGCTTTCCCTCGCAGCCTTTCCTAAATACTGTCACAACATTAGCCACCCTCCAGGCTCCCAGCTCACCACCCGTGTCTGTCAGTGATAGAAATATGTTTGTAACTTTCTTCCCTAAATTACTCCAATGTCCTGGGGTGTACTTGATTAGTTCCCAGGGAGTTATCTCATTTTAATGCGTTTTAAAACCTTCAGCACCTCCTGTTCTCCAATGTGGACTCTTTTGAATACATCACTGTTTATTTCCTTGCTTCCCCAGTGTGTTTTCCACAGTAAGTTCTGACGTGAATTTTTGTTTTCGGATCTCACCCATTTCCTGTGGTTTCACACATGGATGGATTCATTGATCTTTAAGGGGTCACATTCTGTCTCAAGTTAATCTTCTGTTGTTAATATACTTGTAGAATATCTTTGGATTTTCCGGAACATTCTCTGCCAAAGCCCTGTCCGTTCCCCTTTAGGCCCTCATGGTTTCCCTCTTAAGAGTATTACTGTACCCACAATGTTGTTCAAGGGATTGACTTAATCCAGCTGGCTATGTAGGACATGTACCCCCTTTTGTCTTGACCAGAACCTCAATATCCCAAGTCATTCAGTATTTTTTCCAGTTGTGTCAGCATTGTTATTCTCAGTAACAGGAACATGCTGGCCCTGAAATTGTAGTTTATCTCTCTTTTGAAAGAATCCCACTTGCCCGACGTCCCTTTCCTTTCAAATAGCCTCCACGAATCAACTTTTGGACAGTCTTGCCTAATACCTTCTGGACTGGGGCAAGGCCAGTTTTGATCTTTAACTTGTGGACCCGGCCTGTCCTTTTCCATCGCTATTTTTAAACTAACAGAATTGTGGTGACTTTGCCAAAGTGCTCCCCCACAAAGACTTCAGCCCCTTTCTCTCCCTTGTTTTTCGAAGGGACGTCAGGTTTTATCCCTTTCTCCAGTCGGACCAGTTACATACTTTTTGAGACATTTTTCTTGAACATACTGAACCAATTTCTTCCATCCAAACTGTGAACACTCCGGCAATACCAATCTAGGTTTAGAAAGTTAAAATCTCCAACCATTACAACTCTATCATTCTTACAGATATCTGAGATCTCCGACATATTTGCTGCTCAATTTCCCACTGATTGTAGTACCGTGCTATCAAACTGATCATCCAGTATAATTTCTCAGTTCCGCTAACACAGCTTTGCTGGACGATCCCCAGTAATATCCTCTCTCAGTGCTGCAATGATGTTTTAACTGATCAAAAAACACCATCCTCCTCCTCTCTTGCTTCCCCTTCGATCCTTCGTGTAGCATCTGTCTCTGGAACACTGAGCTGCCTGTCCGACCCTCCCTCAGCTGTGTTTCTGTACTTCCAATGATAACCCTGTGCCATGCTCCCATCCATGCCATACCTTCATCTGTATAACCTTTTACATTAAAGTAAATGCAGCTTAATTGATGCACTTTCCCTCATTGCCTACTGTACTCCTGCCTGGCTTGTCGACTGAAATGACTCTCTTAAAATTCTGTCTCAGCCTCAACCTTCAGACTGCAGCCTGAGGCCATCCCAATCACTGGGGACAACACTCTCACCTTTCATGACATCTGCAAACCTACTAATGATACATTCTGCTTTCACATCCAAGTGACTAATGCCCATAATGAACAGCAATGGCTCCTGCACAGATCCCTATGTTACACCCGCTGGGCAAAGGCTTTCAATCACAAAACCAACCCTCCAGCAATTTTGAATCCAATTTGCCAACTTGCCTTGGATCCCATGGGCTCTTCCCTTCTGGACCAGTCTTCCATGTGGGACCTTGTCAAAGGAGGAGAAAGTGAGGACTGCAGATGCTGGAGATCAGAGCTGAAAAAGTGTTGCTGGAAAAGTGCAGCAGGTCAGGCAGCATCCAAGGAACAAGAGAATCGACGTTTCGGGCATAAGTCCTTCTTCAGGACCTTGTCAAAGGCCATGTAAACCACAACATCTGCACTGCCCTCATCAATAACTTCAATCGTAATTTCAAAGTAATCTCAGCTGATTTCATCAGACATTATCTTCCTCTTCCAAATCCATGCTGACTATCACTAATCAATCCCTGCCTCTCCAGTTATTGATCTATCTTGTCCCTCAGAATTGTTCCCAATATCCCTCCCCCTGCTGTCAGACTATCTGCTCTGTAATTACCTGGCCTATCCCTGCTTCCCTTCTTGAACAAAGGAACCACATTAGCGATCCTCCAGTCATTTAGCACTTCACATGTGGCCAGCAAAGTATTAAATATATCCACCAGGGCCCCAGCAATCTCCTCCCTTATCTCCCATAGCAGCCTAGGATACATTTCATTGGGTACTGGGGAATTCCTTCACCTATATGCCTGTGAGAATATTTAATACCTCCTCCTTATTGATCTTAACATGTTCTGGAACCTCACTATCCCAACTGAAATCCCCAGCTACAATGTTTTCTCCTGTGTCAATACAGATGGGAAGTATTCATTGAAGATCTCACCTGCTTCCTCTGTCTCGATGCACAGATTGTCCCTTTGGTTTCTCACAGGCCTTCCTCTTTCACTGGGAATCCTCTTACGATCCTGATAAACTACCTGTGGCTTTTCCACAATCGTATCTGCCAAATATATTTCATGACCAATGTTTGTCCCTCATTTTCCACAATCCCCTTGCACTCTATACTTGTGAAGAACTTCTCCTGATTTTATTTCACTGTATTTTCTTTATCAAACTCACAATCTCACTTGATCAGTATTCGCTGGACTTGTTGCCTTTACTATTCACACTTCAAGGAGCACACTGGCCCTGCATTCTCACTGCATCATTTTAAAATACTCCACTTTCCTAATATGGACCCAACTGCAGGGAGTTCCGCCTTGTCTCTGTTTGCCAGATCCTCTCTAATGATCGCAATACTGATGGGAGACTCAGTTGTGAGGGGGACAGACAGGAGACTGTGTGGCTGCAGAGGAGACGCCAGGATGGTGTGCTGCCTCCTGGGTACCAGGGTCAAGGATGTCTCTGAGCGGTTACTGAACATTCTGAAGGGAGGGTGAACAGCCAGACGTCATTGTGCAAATCGGTCCACATGACACAGGTAGACAAAGGGATAGGCCCCTGTGAAATAAGTATAGCGAGTTAGGTAAGAAGTTTTTTAAAAAAGGATATTGTCATTAATGATCTCCATTTAATCCCAGTCCACACGCCAGTCAGAACAGAAATAGAAAGATAGGCTGGATGGATGTGTGGCTGAGGCGCTGCTATAGGGGGCAGGGTTTCCAGTTCTTAGGTCATTGGGATCTTTTCTGGGGTAGAGGGGACCTGTACAAAGGGGATAGTTTTCACTGGAAACAGAGGGGCACCAGTATCCTTGGGAGGAGAAATGCTAGTGTTACCCGGCAGGATTTAAACTAGTTTGGCAGGGAGTTGTGACTCTGAATAAGAGAGGGGCCATCAACTAGTCAGGGGAAAATATATCAGCCATCGACAGCAAGTTTCCTATCCAGGATATCCGGGCACAGTATAGGAAGACTTCTGGTTTAAAGGGCATTAATTTCAATGCACGAGGCCTGACTGGTAAGGCAGACAAGTTCAGACCATGCATTGGCTCTGGGGACTAGGATATTATAGCCATAACAGAAACATGGCTGAGAGAAGGGCAGGAATGGCAGAATAAAGTTCCAGGATACAGAAGCTACAGGCGAGACAGAGGGACAAGTACGTGAGGGGGGCGAGTTGCCCTTTTGATTAGGGAGGACACAAAAACAGTGCTTAGAGACAATATTGTTAAGCAGTCCTCAAATGAGGCCATATTTTTAAAAGTTACAATCCAAAAGGGGCTGGTCAGTCTGCTGGGATGGTGTTCTTATCGCCCAAATAGCCAGCGGGTACGAGAGGAGAAAATGCATAGTGAGATTGCAGGTACCTATAAAAATAATAGAGTAGAATTGGATGGAGATGTAAGGTGTTCCGTGAGCCTGAGTTGTGCTTCATTGGAACATTGCAGCTGCCCAGGACTGAAATGTTAGCATGAGAGCAAGGTAGGTGATTGAAATTGGAAACAATGAGACGGTCAGGGCTCTTCCTAAAGACAGAGTGAGAGTGTTCCTCAATGCAGTCTCTGTTTGGTCTCCCAAATTTAAAGGAGCCTGAATTGTGAGCAGCAATGACAGGAGACTGGATTGAAAGGTTACAAGTGAAATGCTGCTTCTTCTGGAAGGTGTGTGTTGGGTTGTTAAGAAATGAAGAATGAGTTAGCGATCTTTTCAAATGTTCAAATGCATTTCTTCTTATATGTAGACTACATTGTTCCACAACTTGGAGAGAGTAAGTCCTACAGGTGCGAGAGGTCAGAGTTAATAAACTTGGAGCTGGAGAAACACAGAAGAACAGGCCGAATCAGAGGAGCAAAAAGGCAATATTTTGATATTGGACCTTTCGTCAGGACTGGTGAGGGGGAGGGGAGCCCAGAAATGGAGTGATGGGATATGGAAGGGCGAAGGGTAGGCATGATGGTGGTGTATACATGCAGGTATGAGGTTACTGTGATTGGTCAGTTGCAAGGGTGAAGCAGACATGTGAGTGAGAAGATGGATAGTTGGGGCTGGTCAGGGAGAAGGGACATGGAATAAGGCTGCGTGTGCAGGGACTTGGATGCTTCTGTAGTCAATATTGAGGCCATTGGGCTATCAGCTTCAAAGGTAAACTCTCAGATGGTGTTCCTCTGACAGTGGACAGGCTTTGTATGGGCATGTCCCCGGACGAGTTGGAGGGTGAATTAAAATGGAAGGAAACTGGAAAGTCGGGTTGGTTTTTGTGTTTAGAGCACGTCTCCAACTCCCGATATGGTCTCCCCTCTTTCAGGGAGACCAAAGGGAGATTCAGGGACATATTCATAGACCATCTGCTCTCTGCACGCTTTAACCAACCCTACATCCGAGTTGCCATTCATTTCAATTACACGCTCACACTCACACACACCGCCTCCCCTCCCCCCCCCCCCCCCCCCCCCACTTGCTCAGCCAGCGACAGGTCTATCCTTGGCCTCCTCCACTGTCAGAGTGAGGCCAAATAGAAACTAAGAAACACAACCTGATCTTTCAGCTTGAGAGCTTACAGTTCACTGGTCTCTATATTGACTTCACTGGCTTCAAACTCTCTCCACCCATAGCCTTATTCTATGTTCCCCTTCCCTGAACTGACCTCAGCTTTCCATCATCCAATTCGCATATCCGCTGCACTCTTCCCACAATCACATTATCCCCCTACTTGAATCCCCCATCTACGCTTCCCTCAGTCCCATGACCCTCCCTGTATTTACTTCCCGGCTCCCCTTCCCCACCCCAATCCTGATGAAGTCTTTTAGCCTGAAACATTGACTTTCCTGTCCAAGGAAGCTGTCTGACCTGCTGTGCTTTTTCAGCTTCATATGTATCGCTATATCCGCAGCAACCGATTTTATTGTGCTTTTTATACGTTTTATTTTAATCTGTTTACTTAAAAGATTATCTTAACAGTATCTTTGTCACGAATGTTTCTGTCTGCTTCGAAATGATTTCCTTTGATTTAAACATACTTTCAAGTCTGCTGTTCGCAATACCATTGTAAATGTAATTCTTGTTATGCTGTAGCTTAATCACACCACGTCCAATATACTTCAGAACTTCCTTGTTCTTATACTCCACACATCTATTCATAAACCTAAGGATCCATTAAGTCCTTCTATACACCAGTTTTAACTTGCCTGGCCATTTGTAATTTCCTGTCTTCTGTGTCCCTCTTTCCTTACATTTACCAGTCCTCCCACACTTCAAAATATCCTGAAAGATCACCAGCAATGCCTCCATAATCCCCTTCGGCATCTCTTTGGAACGACAGTGTGTTGTCCAACTGAGCTCGCTGATTGATCTAACTTCACCTTCCCCAGCTCCTTCACCTTATTGGTGGTCACTATACTCACCTCTACCCTTTGACTGTCTTGAAGGTCTGACATTTTGCTGGTGTCTTCCACCGTGAAGATTATTGCAATGTATTCAATTCCTCTGCCATTCCATTGCTTCCCATAACTATTCAAGCTTCATTTTCCAACTATCCTTTGTTTGTTCTTTACTCCCTGTCTTCTTTGTTATATGTCTAAAAATCTCTTTCAATGTTCTATTACATTATTAACAAGCGTAATATGAGATTTCACCCTCTCCTCCCATTTGCTGTTCTTAGTTATCCGTTTTGGAATTTATCAGCTTCGTAATCGTCTAGATTCCCAATAATCTTCACCACATTGTGCGCATTTTCTTTTGATTTTATGTTGTCCCTGAGTTCGTTATCACTCACGGCTGCCTTGTCTTCCGCTGAATATCTTTCTTCTTACTTGGGATGAATTTCTGATGCGCTGCTGAATTATCCCCAGAAACTCCTGTCATTGCTGCTTCACCATATTCCTGTGCTCAGCTCCCCTTCCAACTAACTCTGGCCAACGCCACTCTCATGTCTTTTTATTTAATTACTCAATTTTAAGCCAACTCATCCAGAAGTGAGCAATAGATGTAAACTGAGGCAGGGAGGTTTGAGACATTGGACACGAAGAACGGTTGGAGGATTTTTTAACTAGATGGAAAGACAGTGGCAGAGAGAGAGAGTATAGACGTGGAGTGTAAAAATAGGGAAGTCTACATGTTTGATAGTATTAGATGTGCTTCCCTATTTGGTTTGACAATTCCAGTGTGCTGTGGTCCTTTTTACAGTAGATGTGCAAACAGATTAATCTGTTGAAATCCTGGATTTGATGCCAGAACTTTTATCTCCATAAATATGACAGGCACCAACTGCTGAGACAACACAGTATATGTTTCACGGTCGAAAATTGATTAACTGAAACATGTTGGCACACCAGGAGCAGGAATTTATAACATCCATCCAAATAAGAATGAAACATTAGATCAGGGAATGCCAGAAAGAGGCAGGAGGCAGACGGCACGTTGAGAGAAGGGGAACATAACATCTCAGCTGAAGATTTAATAACATATTAATATTTTATAAATGTTGTGCATCACATGCATCATGTTTGTTAAGTCTGTCTCTCTTGTTCATTCTGTATATGTTGCACACATATGCACAATCTTATCTATCTACACACACACACAGACACACACACACACACACACTCACAGGCACACAGACAGACAGACAGACACACACACATACACACACACACACACCAATCACTGTTCAGCCATTCCTTTTGAAATGATTCTGTTTTGTTTACACTGCCACTTGTCATTCCTTCTTCCGAATATATTCTGATTCGTTCACTGCATTTTATTTTATTCAGTCTGTTAAGCAGACATTGGGGACTGGTGGGTATGTCACTTTACTCCTCATCAGTCTCCACAGCCACTGTCTTCTATTCCTTTCTGTTTATTAACCCATGAAAAATACGTACTGTGCATGACCCTTTAATCCCAATAAACAGGTCAATTTTAAACAGAACACTTACTTTTGCGCTAAGGCTACAAAAAATCTCAAAAAGAAAAGGCATACAAATTGTCCAATAAGATGTTTGCATCTTTACAAACAGATTATAGAATTGCATTATGTAAACAATAAACAATTAACTGGTAAGAGCTGTGAGAGTAAAATCCAGGGAAATCCATATTTCTTGTGTATGTTCGGGGCAGTTGTGACCAGAAGCAGTTTTTATATTGGAAGTTGTTGTGGTGGAGGAGACTTCAGTGTAGTAATAACATCTCGATTGATGCTGTGTAATGATGATTATAGGCAGGTTCCTATCCCATCCTCGCTATTGTTGGTGTTCCTGGTGAGCCTATCTCTGCCCATTTAATAATTCTCTAACCCGTTGTGAATGTCATCGTTTTATCTGTAGTGGATATTTGGCAAAGATCCAAACTATTGTCTTCGCTTTCAATCACAATTTCCATTTCTATACCATGAATTTCATATCCCTCGCTTACAAGCATCTGAGGATAAATGGAAGTGTTCATAACCACGATTACCCCATCTTATCCTCAACTGACTTGTATCTCAATATTCCATCCACCACAAAACCTGTTCACTCCCACCTTCACAATATCCCAGTCTTCATTTCTGCCTCAATACTGTTTCTGAATAAACCATCATCCACACCTTTCTAGTTACAATTCTCTTAATGGCAACTCTTCTCGTTACGCATATTTTGATCACAAGCTTTTTCTTACCTCGACCTGGACCTATGCCAGGTGCAAAGATTGAAGTCAGTTTGATTCGAAAATGAGTTCAGTATAACCTGTAACATCACACGAGGGAAAGGACTATGCTGTCAGTGACCAGGAAGTGACAGTTTCATTGAACTGTCTTGATTCTCGAACTTTCTGAGCAGGAGTGGGTGTCACGTCCATCATCTCCCAATTGCAGTATTCCGATGTATTCACAAGTGACGGAATCCATCTCTGCCTGCTGCTGAGGGTAATACCTTCGTCCTGTCTCCATAATGGAAGGTGCCGAAAATCTTCTAGAAAACATATGGGACAGATTCACTGGTGAAAATAAGAACACGATTAGAATTAATAAAGTGAACTTTCTCAAACACTAATTGAATTGAAGATTGGCAAGTTACTGCACCAAATGAGTTCCATCCGAGTTTTCAGGGAAGTGGCATTATAGCAAGTGAATGACTTATCGAGTCACACAGGACAGAAACAGACGCTTCGGTCCAACCAGTCCATGCTAACTATTACAATTCCTAACTAACTTAGTCCCACCTGTCCGCACTTGGCACATATCCGTACAAACCTTTCCTATTCATGTACTTCTCCAAATATATTTTAAACGTTGTAACGACAAGAAAGAAGTATTGATTACCCTACAAATTTCTTTAGACTCTGGACTTTCTCGTTCCTTAAGAATGGAAAGGAGTTATTGTAATCCTAAATATTTAAAACCGGAGTGGGAGGTAAAACAAAAAAAAAGGCACCTTGATGTTAGGTCTGAGGAAAATATTAGAACCTTTTATGTGATATGTTATAACTCGACACTTGGGAAATCATGATGTGACTTGGTACAGTCAACTTAGATTTAGAAACCGGAAATCATCGTTGAGAAACCCGTGGAGTTTGTGTTAGTTGATACATCCACAAGAGAGGACCAGTGGGAGTGGTGTATATGAATTTGCAGAATGCTTTTTTTACATTGTTGCAAACAAGTTAACAAAGGAAGTTGGAGAACATTGACAAGTTGCAGATGGGGTGATCTGGATATACCACATGGATTGAGAATTGGTCAGTGGAAGCAATGCTGAGCTTCTTGCAGTTTATGGACTGAAGACAGTTACTCATGGGATATCACAAGTTTCGGTGTTTGAACCACAACAATTTGCAGGGCATAGAAATGATTTGGATGTGAGAAATAAACAGCATGCATGTCATTTTGAACATAGAACACAGAACATAGAAAAATACAGTGCAGTACAGGCTCTTCGGCCCTCGATGTTGCGCCGACCGAAGCCTACCTAACCTACGCTAGCCCAATAACCTCCATATGCTTGTCCAATGCCCGCTTAAATGACCAGAAAGAGGGAGAGTCCACCACTGCAACTGGCAGGGCATTCCATGAACTCACAACCCGCTGAGTAAAAAATCTACCCCATCATCTGTCCTATATCTACCACTCCTTAAATTAAAGCTTTGTCCCCTAGTAACAGCTTACTCCATACGCAGAAAAAGGTTCTCACTGTCAACCCTATCTAAACCCCTAATCATCTTGTACACCTCAATCAAATCTCCCCTAAACCTTCTTTTCTCCAATGAGCAAAGACCAAAGTGCCTCAGCCTTTCCTCATACGATCTTCCTACCATGCCTGGCAACATCCTTGTAAACCTCCTCTGCACTCGTTGCAATGCCTCCACATCCTTTCTATAGTATGGCGACCAAAACTGCACACAATACTCCAGATGAGGCCGCACCAGAGTCTTATACAACTGCAACATGACATCAGGACTCCGGAACTCAATGCCTCTACCAATAAAGCCCAGTACACCATATGCCTTCTTCACAGAACTATTTACCTTGGTGGCAACTTTCAAGATCTGTGTACATGGACACCAAGATCCCTCTGCTCATCCACACAACCAAGTAGTCGACCATTAGCCCAGTAATACATCTTCTTGTTACTCCTACCAAAGTGAATGACTTCACACTTAGCTACATTGAATTCCATTTGCCACCTTACTGCCCAGTTCTGAAAGTATCTATATCACGCTGTAACCTGCCACATCCTTCTTCACTGTCCACAACTTCACCGACTTTCGTGTCATCTGCAAACTTGCTCACCCAGCCTTCAAGCCCCTCCACCAGGTCATTTATGAAAATGACAAACAGCAATGTTCCCAAAACAGATCCTTGTGGAACACCGCTAGTAACTGCGCTCCAAGATGAACCTATACCATCAACTACTACCCTCTGTCTCCTTCCAGCCAGCCAATTCCTAATCCAAACCTCTAATGCACCCTCAATGCCATACCTCCGTAGTTTTTGCATTAGACTGCCATGGGGTACCTTATCGAATGCCTTGCTAAAATCCATATACACCACATCTACTGCTTTACCCTCGTCCACTTCCATGGTCACCTCAAAGAATTCAATAAGGTTTGTGAGACACGACCTGCCCTTCACGAAACCATGCTGACTATCCTTGATCACGTTATTCCTATCCAGATGTTCATAAATTCTATCACTTACAATTCTCTCTAAGACTTTGCCCACAACAGAAGTGAGACTCACTGGCCTATAGTTACTCGGGCTATCCCTGCCCCCCTCTTGAACAAGGGGACCACATTCGCTATCACTCCAGACTTCTGGCACTAATCCCGTAGACAGCGACGACATAAAAATCAAGGCCAATGGCTCCGCTATCTCCTCCCTAGCTTCCCAGAGGATCCTAGGATAAATGCCATCAAACCCAGTGGACTTATCTATTTTCATCCTTTCCAGTACTCCCCAGACCTCTTCCCTACGTACCTCAAGGCCATCCATTCTAATCACTTGTGACTCAATATTAACATCAGCAACAGTGTCCTGTTCCTGAATGAACACTGACGAAAAATATTGATTTAGTGTCTCACCAATCTCCTCCGCCTCCACACACATCTTCCCACTACTATCCTTGACTGGACCGATACCTACCCTAGTCATCCTTTTATTCCTGACATACCTATAGAAAGCCTTTGGGTTTTCCTTAATCCTACCAACTAAGGACTTTTCATGTCCCCTTCTCGCTGCTCTTAGCTCTCTCTTTAGATCCTTCCTGACTACCTTATAACTCCCAATCGCCCCAACTGAACCTTCACACCTCATCTTAACATAGGCCGCCCTCTTCCCTTTCACAAGGGATTCCAATTCCTTATTAAACCACAGCTCCCTCACTAGACCCTATACTCCCTGCCTGACTGGTACATACTTATCAAGGACACCCATTAGCTGTTCCTTGAACAATCTCCACAGATCATTTGTGTTCTTCCCTTGAAGCCTATTTTTCCAATCCACGAACCCTAAGTCATGCCTCACCGCATCATAATTTCCCTGCCCCCAGCTATAACTGTTGCCCTGCAGTGCACACTTATCCCTCTCCATCACTAGAGTAAATGTCACCGAGTTGTGGTCACTGACCCCGAAGTGCTCACCTACCTCCAAGTCTAACACCTGGCCAGGTTCAGGCTGTTTGTATTGATTAAATAGTACAAGGTTGAAATGTGTTGTTTTTTCAAAAGGACCTGAATATCGACGATCATGAGCCACCAAAAATAGCACATCCAAGGCCTTAAGTATTAGCATCTTATATAGTATGCTGACCTTCATTGTAATATGATTCAAGAGCAGAAGTAAAGCCATCTTCCCGTATTTTTAGGGCCTTGATGAGAGAGTATTTGGGGCACTGTGAAGAGGTATGATCTCCTTTGTCACATTGCAGGAATGGTGTCAGGGCACATTTCCATTGTCGTATCTACTGTGTCCAGCTGTTATTTCATGTCACGTACAGCAAATCGAATTGCTTGAAGACAAGCATCTGTGATTCTGTGAGCATAATGATGAGTGTATCATATACTCAACACTTCTGGCTGAGGATAGGGCAGATACCACACCCTTGACGTCTTTGTCACTGATGTACAGAATTGCTCTGATATTTAGGATGAGGATATTTGTGGAGTCCTCTCCTCCAGTAAATTGTCTAATAGTCCATCAACATTCATGCTTGGATTTAGCAGGACGACAGAGCTTAGATCCGATCTGTAAGTCTTGGGATCATTTCCCCCTCTCCATCAGAAGTTAATTCTGCTATTTGGAATGCAACCAGTCACGTGTGGTAGCTTTAATGGGTTGTCAACGGGTTTAGGTGCACGTGATTCCGACCTTGGCATCAGCCCTGTATTCAGTAACCTAACCTGGTTTCTGATGCGGGAGCACTTCCATTTTCATATTCTCATTCTGCTGAGGGCATCTCTCTGGTGTCACACTTCCAATTTGTTACTTTAACTCAATCCATTAAGGTAATAATCGAGATCATTTCTTTTCCACAATGTCAACTTCTGTCTTTGAAGTGAATGTTTTTCCCTCTGTTTTCCTCCCTGAGCATGATTAAAAGCTCTGTAGTGTCAGTGATGCCAGTCTCATTCACTTTCAGAGTCAAAGCACTTGTGCACCATGCATTATTGTTCAGTTCCCAGTGTACGACGCTCCATGTTGAACAGGATGTTTGAGCACCTTTGACATCCTTCTTTGTAAATTGTCCAAAAACAGAAATTGCTCAAGAAATTACTGAAAATGTTGCAACATCTTCTGGAGTGAATGCAGAGTTAAACATTCAGGTCCAGTGACCCTTTACAAAGCTCCCAGTTTCTCCAGCATTTTTTGTATTTTTATTTCCAGTATCCATAGTATTTATCTTAGTAAAAAATTGTTCTGTGCCTATTTGTTTCTGGAGAAACCCACCAGGTATGTCAGCATCTGCAGAGACAGAGAAATGGCGTTAGCATTTCAAGCCCCGTGTGACACTTCTTCACAACTGAAAAGGATTGGAAACTGGCCTTTTAATCCCTTGTCAGAGTTGGGGAATGGGTGATAGGGAAAAGAGGGTGTGGCAAAGATAAACGGGCTTTTAGCACTGCTGAACGAGTGGATGATGTAAAATGTGTTTAATTTAAGGTGTGAATGTGGAAAAGGGGTTCTCTCTATTGAGTGCAAGATAAAGAAGACACAACCACAGAAGGTCATAGGGAGGCCAAGAAGGAGAATGTTGACTATGTGGCATTATATAGATCTGGCCATAGATACGTTTTCACTGTCGAGATCATCGCCCCATTTAGACAAAGGATTCCAGGTGCTTGACTTCTAATTGACACTAGTAAGCATTTCATGCTGCCTTAGTATTGTAATATGGAGAAAAACAAATCACCATATGAAGTTGGCCTGAGTATTGTTTACCTGTCATGATTAATATTGTTTCAAATTTGCAATGCTTATCTTTAAATGCTTGTTCTTGAAATTAGCATCAGATGGAGTGTAGGAGTTTGGGTGGTGACATTGTAAAAGCGTCTAAATTATCAGAGATATGGATAGGGTGAATAGCCAAGATCTTTCCAACGGCATGGGGGAGTTCAGCCATAGAAGGCATAGGTTTAAGGTGAAAGAGGAAAGATTTAAAAGGAACGAAGGGGCAACTCTTTTTACACAGAGGGTGGCTGGGTATGGAATGAGCTGTCAGAGGAAGTGTGGTAGATGCCAGTAGGTACAACATTTAAAACTCATTTGAACAAACATATGAATGGGAAACATTTCGAGGCATATGGGCCAAATGAAAGCAGGTGGGACGAGCTTAATTTGGAAAACCTGGCCAGCACGGACATTTAGAAAAGCTTCACGCAGGGTCGAGTGGGTTTTGTGAAAGGGAAATTATACTTTGCTCTGTAAAATTATGCAAAGTATTTCTGGAGATGCCTGAAAATGTAACAAGCAGACTTGATAAAGGGGATCTGATAGACACCAGGCTTTCCAGAGAACTTCCACACAGTATTACAAAATAAAAGTTCTTACACATGACAGAAGGTCCTGGGATGACGGATAATGTATTAACATGGGACAATGATTGGTTCGCACATAGAAATCAGAGAGTCAGGATTAATAGATCTTCATGATATCTGGTGGAGTACCACAGCTATGAGTCCGATGGCATCAGTTATTTACAATCTATACTGACAGCCTGAAGAGTGAGTTGAGTGCAACATACATCCGAATTTGTGGATGACACTGAGAACCAAAGGCAGGTTGTTATTTAATGGAGAGGACTTCCAGAAAAGGAACAGTACAAAGGGATTGGAGTCTTCCTATGTATGAAACATAAAGTCAGCATGCTGGTGCAGCAAGTAACTGGGTTGGTTCAAAAGACGGGTTCCTGTGATGAAAGGTTTGTGTTAATGAGAATCTCTAAAATGGTGAGACGGTTATTCATTGGGGTTTAAATGAATGAGGAGTGATACTGCTGAAAAATACAAGACACAGAGAGGGGTTGACACGGTAGATGTTGAAAAGTTGTTACCATTCCTGGGTGGAGTCTCGAACTTGAGGATATAGATACCGAATATGGAACATCGATTTCAGTCTGAGATGCAAAGTGATGTCTTCTCTCAGAAGGTAGTGAATGTCTGGAATTCCCTGACCCGAAAAGGTGTGGAGGGACAACAAATTTGGAGTATACAAACACCCAGCGGGTAAATCCCTAATTCACTCTCCTCATGGACTCGAAAAGAACGTGGAGTCGAGCCCTGGAGTAGGTCAGCCTTGTTCGTATTAAATGACAGGGCAATCTTGAGGGGCCAAGTAGCCGACTATTGTTCCTATTTATTAATTTCACATGTTATGCTTTTGGAAAGTAACTGGTTATTTTCCTGGAAGTTGTGTTGTGTAATGCTACATTCGGATAAGCAGAGGATTTGTTTGAGCTTACCCTGGGTGGGGTATGGGGGCTGTATTCACAGTGAATCTGAGTCTGGGACATGGCTTAAATTTGGAGCAGAAGTTATAGAGATGGGAAGCCTGGAAACAGGGATTGGGGGTGAGGGTCACTTCTTGATCCAGATTGGATTTTCCAAGTACATTTCCAAAACTACACCGAACCATTGGAGTGGCCTTTATTTTCCCCTGTATCACAGGTCTGAAGGGCTGATTGGGACATTAGAACATAGGACTGAGGGACACGAGGGGGGCATTTGGCCCTTTGACACTACTCCACCAGTAAATGAAGTCATGGCTCATCTTTTTGTGGTACCAGCTGCACATTTCTCTCCATGCGTCATTATCCCTGATTCACCTGTCTATTGAAAATCAGACGAATATAATATAATATAAGATGATATAATACAATTAATCGATATAATATAAAGTTTCAGCCATCCCAAACTTCTGGGAAAGAGGATTTCCACTTGAATGAATTCCCACTTTTTGAATTTCTTCTCACTCCATTTGCGACTGAGGATGGAGGGTGTCACTGTTTCCTTTTCTAGTCCCACTCCTCCACTGCTCGCAACAAATTTTAAATGTAACCAGGTTGGTGACCTGGCCAATGATAAAGGTCTCAGACTGGGTTAGGTTCAGTGATAAGAACAAGTCAGGCAGATTTCTTTAGTAAGCCACAAGTTACGAACAGAACTAACGGAGGAGTATGTTGGATCTGTGGGGAGCACTGCTGCCTCACATCACCAAGGAGCTGGGTTCGATTCCAACCTCGGGCGACCTTCTATGTGGAGTTTGAACATTGTCCCCGTGCCTCTGTGGGTTTCCTCTCAGTGCTCCAGTTTCCTGCCACAGTCCAAAGATGTGCAGTTGAAAGTGGATTGCGCAGGTTAGATGGGTTAGTTATGGGAAATGCAGGGTTACGTGGATAAGGTAGGGGGGCACGTCCAAGTGGGATGCTGTTTGGTGGATCAGTGCGGACTTAATGGCTAGAATGTCCTGCCTCCACACTGTAGAGGTTCTATGACAATGACAACAAATTTGGACTAAACAAACACCCAGCGGGTATATACTTAATCCACTCTGCTCAAGGTCTTGTATGTTTCATTCTCATTCCAAGAGTAAACTGTTAATACCTTCATAATATAAGCCCTTCACCCCGGGATTATGTGAAATGAAACATCTCTGAACTGCTTTCAATGTAATTATAGCCTTTCTCAGATAAGGAGACACAAACAAAATCTCACACTCAGATCATAAAGTTTATATTTGTTTTCTCAAAGAGCTGAGAGTCTTTGGAAAACTTCCCCACAGACCTTTGGAGGCAGAAGTATTGAATATTTTTGAGGCACCAACGGAAGGGTCATGAATAACAACAGAGTCAAGGATTATGGAGAAATGGGCAGCAATTTGCAGCGTAGGGGAAAATGTAGACTGTGGTATCAAATTGCACGGGTCGAGTACATCCAGGAATATGATGCAAAATGAAATGATAATATTGATAAAACATTAAGGCGGAATCCAAGATGGCGGCGATCCGGAAGGTCTGCTTTGCTGGGCTCTGCATCACAGCACGGGCAAAGTGGTTCTCTAACCCATCCCATCCCAGCTATTTGCGTAAAAGTCATCACTGAAAAATCGATAGAATCTTTCCTAATCCCGTTTTATCCAGTGGAAATGACAAAATATGGGAAGGGGTCGAGTGAGTCCCAACACACAGTGCACCCGACAGAAACATCGAGCATGCCTGAGGCTGTCACTGCAACCCACTCTGCTCGTTCCATAGACCCAGTTACTCACTAGGGCTTGTTCACTGAGTTCGCCAAGTTATGTGAAATGATTGAAGCCATGATTGAAGAAGGGTTCAGCAGTGGCTCGAGCCGCTCTCAGCCGTGCTCCAAAAACATGAGCAGCAACTTGACAGCCTTGGAAACAGAACAGATTACGCCAAGCGCCGAACTGCAGCGACAGAGACCACGATCAGTTCCTTTCAGGAGAGGATCCTCGCCTTTAAAAAACTGGACCATACCTTAACTGAACATGACGACGACCTCGAGAACAGGGATAGGGTGAAGAATGTTCACATCGTCGGTTTGCTGGACCGGACGGAAGGTGGTCAGCGGGTGAGTTTATTGAGAACTGGCTGCTGTGATTCCTTCACTTCAAAACTGAAAAGGGACCGGTGAAGACTAAGACAGTTCGTCGGGTTATGGTGCGGAGGTCAGACTCAGACCAGGGCCTTCGCCCTGTCCTTGTGCGGTTACATAGTTATGGGGACAAACAAAGACTAATGGAATCTCCCAGAACCCAGGGGAAAGATCCGATGGCTTTAATTCACGAGGGCTCCAGTATTACGTTCTTTCAGGACTTTTCAACGGCGGTGATTCAGGAAAGAAAATCTTTTGATGATATCAAGAGAAGAGTAAGGGAACTCTGGATTCAACTGACTCGCCAGAGAAAGCGAAAACTTTGTGGACATTTTAGAGTAAGATGGTTGCTTAGATAATCATGTTTCTCTAGTAAAGAAATTTTCTTGGATTTTTCTGGTATTAACCAGTGTTAAATTATAGTCGGGGATGGGTAGAGTACTCAATTCTCACTTCTTCATTAGTATTACTACTCTTTTTCTCTTTCCCTGCTTGTGTCTGGGGTGCGACTCAAGCTGGAGCAGTTTACAAAGGTAGTTGTGATGACTAAATACCGACCAAAGAGCAGTTGAAGCACGACCTTTGTTGTTAATGGCCCTGGATGTCATACTGTTAGCGGGCAGAAGACGAAGGTTTGGGGTATGTAACCATCCCCACTGGACGGGAGTGGTGGTGGTGGGGGTGGGGGTAAATTCCCTGTGGAGTGTCATTAGCACGTTGGATTTTTTTTGTTTTTTGTTTTTTTTTAATGAGTTTAGTTTTGGAACGTTTTGAGAGCTTGTTAGTTGTAGTAGTCTTAGTTCGTGTTGTTTTTAAGCTCTGTGAGTCTTTTTTCATTCATGATCAGTGATGTTTAATTCGAGTTCTTCCTCTCTAGAGCTCAAATTTGCTACATTGTGTGATGGATAATGATGTGCTTAAATGGTGTACATGGAACAATAAGCGGAGCCATCGTCCAGTCAAGAGGAAAAATGCACTTTCTAGTCTTAGAAAGGACAGGGTGGATGTTGTCCTATTGCAGAAGATGCACTATGATGACAAGGAGCATTTAAGATGACAGCTGGGCGGTTTTGATCGTGTTTATTTCTCGTTTTTTAATAGTAGGAGTAGGGGAGAGCCATACTGGACAGGAAGAATCTTCCAGTTAAATTACTAAATTATATTAGACATTACCAGGAGGATCATAACCCCCAAACCCTTGAACTATGGGAAAGAATACAGTATTATGAATGGTTATTGCCTCCCGGCACACCCTCTTAAAGCCGTGGTAGATGCATTTTCCAAATTAAGTTATCTTGCCTCGTGGTGCATTAATGTGGATGATTTCAACTGTCTTATGGACCACACAGTGGACAGAATGTCCAAAGGTCACCCAATACCCTCGTCATAATGTAAGCAATTAGTTGATTCTTGTGCAGAACAAGAGCTGGTGGATGACGAGAGGCAGATCTATCTCACAAGTACGGATTTTATTTTCTCCTTTAACCCGCAGAAATGACACACCGAAAGTTGATCTCTTCCACATCCCTGCAACAATCTTTGATTCGGTGGTATCCTGCACAATTGCAATAATTACCATTTCTGACCATGAAGCAGTATAATAGTTTCGAGATGCTGGCGAATGGATCCTTTTTTTCTTAAGGCTGGTTAGTTAATTGAGTATTTCTGTAATGATTTCAGATCTTTCTTAGCCATTAATTCAGATTCAACCAGTAACCCATCCATTCTATGGGAAACTGGTAACGCTCATGCCAAGGGAATAGTTATTCCTCAGGGAGCGGCAGAAGGGGGAGCAGCAATGTTTGTTTGAAACACGGCTGAGGACAGCCGACAGGGCATACTGTGATAGACTCTCAGTGGTTAAGCTGCAGAGGATCACAACGCTTCGGTCTATAGTGAATTCCACACTCACACAGACAACCAAGAAGGAACTTACTTTTGCAAAACAAAGGCTGTTTGAAAGTCGTGATAAGGCAGGCAAGTATTTAGCCTAACTTGCCAGGAAAACGAGCGCCCCCTCAAGCCATTAACTCAAGGTACTAGGATCCTTCCCTCCGATCCCAAAATGATTAGTGCAGCCTGTCCGAGATTTTTCTCCGAATTAATTTAGACTGAACATTTTGAGGATAGGTGGATTAAGATGGAGCCATTTTTCAAGAACCTGGGTCTTCCAGGAGTAATCCCTGAATAAGTGTTGTGTCTTAATGCACCATTTTCAGCGCAGGAGAGTGTGAAGCAGAGGGTGTAAAGGCACACGTTCTTGATGTATTTCCGAGTGAATTTTATAAATAATTTATAAACCTATTGTCAGGGCTGATGTTTAACATGTTCTTTCACTCATACAGTCAGGAACCCCTTCCTCCATCCTTAAGAGAGTCTCATATCTCTCTGATGCTTAACAATGAAGCACCCTGGAGGATTGTGCTTCTTACACGCCAATCTCACTTTTAAATGTTGGTTTCAAAATCCTGTCTGAAACCCGTACATTAAGGTTAGAAAATTTGCTGCCTTCCGTTGCCAAAGAGGACGAAACAGCCTTTATAAAGGGCCACAGATCTTCCGATAATGTTAAGAATTTACTCAATATGATCCAAGAGTGTTAACAACAATCTGTCGCGGGATTATTGATCTCTTTAGATGAGAGAAGGCATTTGATTGGGATGAGTGGCCAGATCTCTTCTGTACATTAGAACGGTTTGGTCGATGCAAAGTTTTTATCAAGTGGGTGAGGATCCTTTACCGTGATCCTCAGGCTGCGGTTCTCACTAATAGTATTAATATTTCTCCAGGCAGCCGACAAGGCTGACACCTTTCACCATTGTTGTTTATCTTGGGGATTGAGCCACTAGCGGAGGCCATCCGTAGGGATGCCAACATATCTGCCCCAGAAGTTGGATAGAAGTCACGTAAGATTACATTGTATGCAGATGAGGGTGTTTATGTTTTTTGTCAAATCCCGCATTTACGGTAGTTCATGTGACGCAATGCATTAATTCATTTGTTGCTTTTTCGGGCGATAAGATTAATTTTGCAAAGTTGGAGGCCATGCCTCTGGGAGGTCTTAGGGAAATACCTGATACTGAGGGCAAATCCTGGTTTCCTTTTAAATGGTCACTGAGGTGGTTTCCCTATTTCAGTATATTAATTGTATTTGTCTTTGATCATTTATTTAGCGTGAACTGTGTCCATTTGTTTGACAAAATTAAACAAGACCTTCAAAGATGGGAGGCATTTTCAATATCCTGGCTAGGTCGGATAGCTGTTATGCAAATGAATGTCCTTCCTCATTTCCTACACCCATGTGAATGCTTTCTTTGATGTTTTCCAGACAGATAAGGTGTGTGGGTGGCACTGTGGCACAGTGGTTAGTACTGCTTTCTCACAGCGCCAGTGACCCCGGTTCAGTTCCCACCTTATGCAAAAGACTGCGTGGAGTTTGCGCATTCTCCAGGTGCTCCGGTTTCCTCCGACAATCCAAAAATGTACCGGTTAAGTGAATGGGCCATGCTAAATTGGCCGTAGTGTTAGGTGAAAGGATAAATGTACGGGAGTAGGGTTGCGGGTCGGAGTGGACCTTTTTGGTGGAAGGGCCTATTTCCACGCTGTAAGTAATCTAATTGGGTTTTTTTTTTCGAAAAAAAGGCTGGTTTAGCTGTTTTATTTGTCACCATAAGCGACTCTTTATCAAGCTAACAAAATTGCAACTGCCCCACAGATTGTGGGGAGTAGATCTCCCCGATTAAACGCAATCAAATAAGTTTTTTTTCATTGTATGTGAGTGCCTGGGCCGCTGAGGTCTCGGCATCAATTGAGCCCTCTCAGACAAAGTGAACCCTTATTAGTCTGTTGTTCTTAGGTAAAATGACAACGTTTATGGAGTACTGTTATAAACTGATGATGAACAATACTGTTCAAACTTGAAGGACAATGCGTCAGATCGAGGGCAATACAGACAAAACCATGTTTCTTACCCCAATAATTGGTATACCGGGTAGTCAACCGGGGATAATGGGTTCCTGGTTTAAACTGTGGGCAGCGAGGGGGGGGGGGTATCTTGCTTGAGTGATTTAGAATTCGTAGAATCCCTACAGTGTTGAAACAAGTCTTTGGGCCCAGCAAGTCCACTTCAACCCTCTGAAGAGATGCCCACCCAGACCCATTCCCCTGGCATCCTATATTTACCCTGACTAATGCCCCAACTTACAGATCCTGGAACACTACAAGCAATTTCGCAATTACCAATTCATCTAACCTGCACATATTTGTGACGGTGGGTGCACCCGGCCCATAACCCTCCAAACCTTTCCTATTCATTTACCCACGCAAATGCCTCTTAAAGTTTGCACTTGTATCAGCCTCCCCCACTTCACTTCGCAGTTCATTCCATAAACGTACCACTGACACAGTTGAGAATACTAACTCCACACAGCCAGTCACCCAAGGCTGGAACCGAACCCGTGACCCTGGTGCTGTGAGTCAGCAATGCAAACCAATGAGCCACCACGTGTTACTTGAGGGAGAATCAACGATATCATTTGGTCAAATAACTCATAAGTATGGCCTCCCTCGTAGAGACTTCTCTTTTTTTTCCAGATTAGAGATTTGATTTAAAAAAAAACTTTTAACAGACACTGAAAGATCTGATACAGAGAAGTGCGTTCTTTTTGCTAAGAATGCACTCTCTGTCAGCACCCTTTATCAATAGTTGGATAATGTCCCTTCAGACAAGACTGTGCAGCTTCGTGACGTCTGTGCGAGAGAGTTGGGGGTTTAGATCTCTTTGGTGACATGGGAGGATATTTGTGAAAATGTTCGAAGGATTTTGATCTGTAATATGACCCATTCCATGCAGTTGAAAATTCTTCATAGGGTCTATCTGACCCAGATTTTCTCTCAAAATTCAATGTGAGATTATCTTCAGCATGTCCTAAATGCAGAATGACTCCAGGCAGTCTTACTAATTGCATGTGGCTTTGTATATATTGGAGCACTGTGTTAGGTGTGGTGGAGTGGGTCTTGGGGACCGAATTGGAGATGGACCCGGTTTCCCTATTCCTGAGCCTGCCCAGAGTATCTTACGCAGATACACATGGGGAAAAAATCCTTACTTTCTGTGCTAGGAAAAATATTCTGTTGTGTTGGATGTCTGAAAACTCTTCAGGGCTGTTGGGTCTTTGTAAGCTCCGCATGGAAAATATCCCTTTCGGCTTTCTCACCAGCATGGTGCACTAAAAACCAGAGATTAATATAAGAAATAGAGTCATAGAAATGTAAAGCATGGAAATAGACCCTTCGGTCGAACCCATCCATAAGGACCACATATTCCAAACCAATCTAGTCCCACCTACCAGCACCCGGCCCATAACCCTCCAAACCTTTCCTATTCATTTACCCACGCAAATGCCTCTTAAAGTTTGCACTTGTATCAGCCTCCCCCACTTCACTTCGCAGTTCATTCCATACACGTACCACCCTCTGTGTGAAATAGTTGCCCCTTCGGTCTCTTTTATATCTTTCCCCTCTCACCCTAAACCTATGCCCTCTAGTTCTCGACTCCCCAACCCCAGGGAAAACACTTTTCCTAATTACCATATCCATGCCCATCGTAAGTTTGTAAACCTCTATAATGTCAACCCTCAGCCTCTGACGCTCCAGGGAAAATAGCCCCAGCCTGTTCAGCTTCTCTCTATTGCTCAAATCCTCTAACCCTGGCAACATCCTTGAAAATCTTTTCTGAACTGCTTCAAGTTTCACAACATATTTCCGATAGGAAGGAGGCCAGAATTGCACGCAATATTTCAACAGTGGCCTAACCAATATCCTGTACAGCTGCAACATGATCATCCAACTCCTGTACAATACTCGGACCAATAAAGGAAAGCATACCAAACGCCGTCTTCACTAACCTAGCTACCTGTGACTCCACTTTCAAGGAGCAATGAACCTACACTCCAAGGTCTCTTTCTTCAGCAATACTCCCTGCGACCTTACCATTAAATGTAGAAGTCCTGTTAAGATTTGCTTTCCCAAAATGCAACACCTCGCATTTATCTGAATTAACATCCATCTGCCACTTCTCAGCCCATTGGCCATTTGGTCAAGATCCTGTTGTAATCTGAGGTGAGCCTCTTCGCTGTCCACAACACCTCCAATTTTGGTGCCATCTGCAAACTTACTAACTATACCTCTTATGCTCCCATCTAAATCATTTATGTCAATGCTAAAAAGTAGTGTATCCAGCACCGATCCTTGCGGCACTGCACTGGTCACAGGACTCCAGTCTGAAAAACAACCCTCCACCACTACCCTCTTTTACCTTTGAGCCAGTTCTGTATCCAAATGGCTAGTTCTCCCTGTATTCCATGAGATCTAACCTTGCCAATTAGTCTCCCATGGGAAACCTTGTTGAACGCCTTACTGAAGTCCATATGGATCACATCCACTGCTCTGCCCTCATCAATCTTCTTTGTTACTTCTTCAAAAAACTCAATCAAGTTTATGAGTCATGATTTCTCACGTACAAAGCCATTTTTTACTATCTCTAATCAGTCCTTGCTTTTCCACATACATCCACATCCTGCCCCTAAGGGTTCCTTCCAACAACTTGCACACCACCAACGTCAGGCTCACTGGTCTATAGTTCCCTGGAGTGGCCTTACCACCCTTCTTAAACAATGGTACCACGTTATCCAACCTCCAATCTTCCAGCACCTCACCTGTGACGATCCATATTACAAATATCTCAGCAAGAGGCCCAGCAAACTCTTCTCTAGCTTCCCACAGAGTTCTAAGTTACATCTGATCAGGTCTACGGACCCGTTTCAAGATATCCAGCACTTCCTCCTCTGTAATATGGACATTTTGCAAGGTGTCACCATCTATTTCCCTACATTTTATATCATCCACAGTAAATACTGATGCAACATACTCGATTAGTAACTCCCCCATACTTCCTGTGCAAGGAAAAATATTCTGTCATGTTGGATGTCTGAAAACCCCTCGGGTCTGTTGGGTCCTTGTAAGCTCATCATGGAGAATATCCCTTTGGACTTTCTCATCAGTATGGTGCACCAAAAAAACAGCGATTTATGTAAGATATGACAACCCTTTTTGGATTACTGCGATCCAGGCTTATCTGTCACTCTAATAATGGCTTTTATATAGCTATGACGCGATATTGTCTAATGAATCTAATATGAATAATTATGAACATATGAATGTGTAATGCTCTCGAAGAACGAGAACTATCGTTTTTTTATGCTGAACCGTATTATTATTTATTGTTTATTGTTTATTTTTAGTTTTTCTTCTGTCTGTTTAGACACTTTAACTTGTTTTGTACGTACATGCAATTGGGTGTAATTTTGTTCAGGTATTTGAGTTGTTTTGTTATTTGTTTAATACAATAATAAAAATCTCTTTTTCAATAAAAAATGTTGTTAAAAAGTTAAAATATTAAATTTGAAAGAATAGAGTCCCAAAGAACTCTCATTAGAGAGAGCACTCATGGTGGTTTATCGTGAGGGTGACCGCACCTCGGGTGATGGGTGAGGTTGAGAGAGCGTCCCCTTCATGGTAGTCTCTGTCAGTGTGGGGAATTGAACCTGCGCTGGTGTCCTCCCTCTACATCACAAACCAACCAACCAGCTAAATGAGTGGGAGACTATGTAACTGTTTCACACAGAATCAGTCACAGACAAAGGGAAAGAGAAACTTTCATGACAAGGAAAAAGGTATATTTGAGATAATCATCATGATAACGGCTGAGGATAACAATGTTCTCTGCTAGAAATTGTATTTTATAATGAATCAAGTTTTTCGAAGCTATCTTTGGCTGAATGCAATAAGGTGAGACAAGTGAAATAACCAGGATGACTAATTGTGATTGTATATCGATAATCATAAAATAAGTGCATGCTTTTGATTAGTCTGTGGAAAGCATGCTGACTGTTGCATGAATTTATAAAGCAGATGAAATATATTTTTAGGAGTGTCCATCCCCATGGGAAATGCCTTCTGAAGGCATGCTAGAAGAAACCCAGGGTAAAAAGTGCCTGAGAATCGTCTGCTCGACAACAAGAAGCTGAGGTTGAATGACTGAAAGTTCCTGTAACATGGAGCTGAGAAAACCATCAGATCACTCCAGAACGTATTGAATGTTGTAGCATATTTGATGTTCTGAATGGCCTCATGGTAGATTTTAATTATGTCTGATTTGAAAAACGTACATCTCTACTCCATCCTTTCACGTGTTACACACTGGGGCACAGCCGTCTTTTTGTAAGTGGGAATAAGTTGGAACATTATCTGAAACATTCCATAATTGGCATTCTCCAGAATATTTTATAACTGTGTGGGGGGCATTAGAAAGGCAAGAGAGAAAGGGAGGGAAGGTGATGTATGCAGTAGTGAGACCGTTGGAGGATGAGCCGTGTTCAGGGGCCGGTGCTATATCAGACATAGAGTGAGTGTGAGGGAGCAGAGAGAATACAGTGACCCTTATCCTGACAGAGCAGGGAAGGTTACTGATGCTTGTCCTGTTTTGCTGGACATTTCCTCAGACCGCAGGTTCTGCACTGAGCTGGGTGAGGAGCTCAGACCATGCTCGGTGCATCTGGTGGTGTTATCCCTCTGGGAAGAGAATGGTCCCCCTCTGTACTAGCCCATCCACCATGACCTTCGTGCCCCTGTCGACAAACCGTGGTGTAATTTCCCCTAAACTGCCATGCCGGGAGCAAACTGTGCAGGGCAGATGTGAACTCACAAAGCACAACCGTGTACCCATTGGCCTTTTAAAGATGGCAAAAGTGCCAGGGATCACAGAATATCTATGGGCATTCTGACGATGGTGAGTGCCTCCAGTCATGATGGGTGGGAAAATCGGGCTGGCATTGAATGAGAGGGACACCATGGAGTGGGATGGGTAGTTAATTATGTGAGTTTGATAAGATAGCACCAGGAAACTAGTTCGGCCTCGTGAAGACAACCCTTCTGTCATACTCAATAAAAATGTCTCAGTGACAATTTTTGTTAGATTTAGCCCAGTGAGGTGAAGACTCTCCTGTCCTCACTCCCAGTTACAATGCTGCAGAACAAATACTCATCCAAAAATCTCCATCGCCTGAACTGACAGCAATATCCCTTTCACTCATAATTCTACATAATACTGACCCGTGTTGCATGATACTATCGAAATGTCTTCATTTCAGCATTCTGCAACCTGTGATCATATCCTTCCATGACGTCTCCACACTCTGCCTTCACACCAAAACACTCATTTACAGTCATATTGCACGAGACTGCCAGTATGATTGACCATTTGGCCCAGCTGGTCCATACCAACCAAATTTTCAATCCACACTCTCCCCATTTCCCTGCCCTTGCTCAGTATCCCTGTAATCATTTCCTACCTGTGTATTTGTCCAAATGCCTTTTCAATGTTGTTATTGTACCCACCTCAACCACTTCCACTGGCAGCTCAGTCCATATGTGCAAAACGTTGACCCTCAGGTTGTTTTTAATTTTTTTTCCTCTCCAAACATTAACAAATGTCCTCTTGTCCTTGATTCCCCAACCTTGCAAAATAAATTTGAAATATTCACCCCTATGCATGTCTCTCATGATTTTATAAGAGTTGCACTGCTATAAGAACCCCCTCAGTTTCCTACTCTGTAAAAAAAAAGTTCTAACTTGTCCAACTTCTCCCTATAACCCAGACCCTTTCGCTCAGAAAACAACTTTGGAAATTTCTTTTACATTCTTTCTAGTTCAATAATATCCTTTCTCGGGCAAGGTGAACAAAACAGAACATAATACACCAACTGCAGCCTTACCAACATCCTGTACAACTGCAATATAACGTCCCAATCTCTATACTCAATGCTTGATGTAGGCCAGTGTGCCAACAGCCTTCTTCACTGTCCTGTGTATCTGTGACTCAAATTTCAGACAACCGTGCACCTGATCTCCGACGTCCTTTTTTTCCATTACACTCCTTAATGCCCTCTCATGTATCATTAAACTCCTACCTGGATTTGACTTTCCAAAATACAAGACGTCACACCTTCTCTATATTAAACTCCAATTACAAATTATTAGCCTAATTCCCCAGCTGGTCAAGGTACTGCTGCAATTTCTGATAACGCTCCTCACTGTAAACGATGCCTCCTAATTTAGTGTCAGCTGCAAACTTACGAACCTCACGTTGTGCACTCTTGTCCAAATGATTGATATAGATAAAAACAGCAATGGGCCCAATACCGACCCTGAGGCAGTCCACTGGTCACAGGCCTCCAGTTCGATAAGCATACCTCCACAATAGCTATTTGTTCATAATGTCAAGCCAATTGTGTCGCCAATTTGCCAGTTTACCTTGGAGTCCATGCGATCTAACCTTCTAGAGCGGACTTCCATGTGGAATCTTATCAAAGGCCGTACTGAAATCCGTGTAGACTATGTCCACCACCCTGCCCTCGACAACTTTCCTTGTCAATTACTCAAAAAACTCAAACAAAATTTGTAAGGCCTGATCTGCTAAGCACAAAGCTATGCTGACTGTTCCAAGTGAAACTCTGTCTTTCCAAATGCATGCATATCTTATATCTCAGAACATTCTCAAGTAGTTTACCGAAAACAGATGTGAAGCTGACTGGTCTATATTTCTCAGGCTTTTCTTTGCAGCCCTTCTGAATAAGGACACAACATTTGCTACTGCCCAGTCTTCCGGGACCTTGGCCCCTGAACTGTCTTCTCTCGCCTCGTGCAGTGCTCTCGGATGTATCTGGTCAGGACCAAGAGATTTATCTGACTTTTTGCATTCTAATATGCCCAACAGCACCTCTACTGTGATATGGACTGTACCAAGATATCACAACTGACCTCCCAATGGTCACAGGTCATGTCTTCCTTCATGGTAGACACAGAGGGGGAATTGATGACCTCACCCATCTCTTGTGGTTTTACACATGCATGCCCATTTTGGATTTTAAGGCGTCCTATACTCTCTCTACTTGTTCTTTTTCTTTACTGTACTGAAATTGGATTCATCCTAATCTTCTCAGCCAAGGCTATCTCATACTCCCTTTTCGCCTTCCTGATTTCCTTCTACAGTAAACTCCTGTATCCCCGTGTACCTCCTTGATTCCAGCTGCCTGTACTTGAGCCACGCTTTTTTTTGCTGGTCAGAGCCTCAATATTCTTGTCATCCAGGGTTTTTGCTTCCAGCCTCACTTTCCCTTCACCCTCACAGGAATATATAAACCTTGAACTCGAGCTATCCCACTTTTGAAGCCCTCCCACTTGCCCGGGATCCTTTTACCTGGAAACAAATTACTCCAATCAACCCCTGCAAGTCCCTGTCTAATTCCAACAAAATATGCCTCGCCACAATTTAGAACTTGAGTCTGTGGACGAATTTTGTTCCCCCCATAACTATGTAATTATTAATACAACGCTAGTCACTTTTCCCAAAATGCTCCCCCACTTTACCTCCGTCACCTATCTTGCCCTATGTCCCAACAGTAGGTCGAGTTTGTCCCTTCCCGTCTAGGACCCTCTATATATTGCTTGTGGAAACTTTCCTGAACACACTTAAGATATAACTTTCCATCGAAGTTCTTAACCATCTGGAAGTCCCAGTCTATGTTAGGAAAATTTAAATCAACTATTATAACAACCCTATTGCTCCTGCTACTCTCACCAGTCTCCCTGCATATTTATTCCTCCAATTCCCATTGATGATTTGGAGGCTTATAGTACAACCACTGTAACATCACCATCCCCCTCTTACTTCCCTGCACCATTCACAAAACCTCATCGTATATTATCTCAGTGATACTCGCCTTAATCAGAACTACTGGTATTTACTGGTGTTTCCAGTTACATCTCTCCCTCGCAGTGATTTTCACATCTGCAGCACCCTTGTCAACGTACAGTGAAGATATGGAGCTGCAAATGGATGGGAGCTGCACATCCTGTCACTTTCAGCATTGGTTACATGTTTCCACACACTGGGCAGCGATCTAACACATGTTACCAAACAATGAGTGCGAGCAGCAGCAAAGGGAAGACAGTTTGTTTTAAAAATTCCTAACCCGTAGCGGGCAGCGGTGTTTTTTTTCCCTCTTCACAGAAAGAGCGGGAGCAGCAGGGGGAAATGACGAAGACCAAAGGGAGAGCCGGGAAGGAAAGCAGTGAGTATACATACTCACCCTTCGACGCCAATGGTCATTTTGAGTGCGAGCAGCAGCTAAGGTAAGACAGTTTGTTTTAAGATTACTTACCGGTAGCGGGCAGCGGTGTTTTTTGTTTCTCTTCACAGAAAGAGCGGGAGCAGCAGGGGGAAGTGACAAAGACAGGAGGGTCAGCCGAGACCCGGAAACAGGTATTGCGTAAGCTTACCTGGGTGGGTTTTTTTCCCTATAAAAGTGCGCAGGAGCAGAACCTGAGGAACTACACTCCTCCTCTAACCTAATAATAAGACCCGTTGTGGGAAGGAGGTAAGTGCTGCATTTTGCTTGTTCTATTCTTTAGACCCAGTTTCTTTTTAAAAAAGGTTACTTTTAGAGGGATGGCAGTGAAGGCAGTGCAATGTTCCTCTTGAAACATGTTTGAAGTGAGGGATGCCATGGACGTCCCTGCTGATGAAACTTTCACCCCTCTCCAGCTCCTCCAAGACCGTGTTAGGGAACTGGAGCTGGAGCTGGATGAAATTAGGATCATTCGCGAGGCAGAGGGGGTCATAGATCGGAGCTTTAGGTAAGTAGTAACTCCAATGATGGTAGACAGATGGGTGACAGTGAGGGGGACTGGGCGGAAGCAGCCAGTGCAGGGACCCCCTGCGGCCGTTCCCCACAAGAACAAGTATACCGTTTTGGATACTTGTGGGGGGGACGACTTACCAGGGGTAAGTAATGGGGCTCAGTCCTCTGGCACGGAGCCTGTCCCCATTGCTCAGAAGAGAAGGGTGGAGAAGAGCAAAGCAATAGTAATTGGGGACTTGATAGTTCGGGGCACAGATAGGCGGTTTTGTGGGGGCGAGAGAGACTCAAGTTTAGTATGTTGCCTCCCAGGTGCAAGGGTACGTGATGTCTCTGATCGTGTTTTCCGGGTCCTGAAGGGGGAGGGGGAGCAGCCTGAAGTCGTGGTCCACATTGGCACCAATGACATAGGTGGGAGGAGGGCTGAGGTTGTTAAGCAGGCTTTCAAGGAGATAGATTGGAAGCTCAGAGTTAGAATGAACAGAGTTGTTGTCATTGGTTTGTTACCCGTGCCACGTGATAGAGAGTCGAGGAATAGGGAGAGAGAACAGTTAAATGCGTGGCTACAGAGATGGTGCAGGAGGGAGGGATTCCGGTATTTGGATAACTGGGGTTCTTTCTGGGGAAGGTGAGACGTCGAGAAACAGGATGGTCTACACCTGAACCTGAGGGGCACCAGTATCCTTGGCTGCAGGCTTGCTAGTGCTCTTGGGGGGGGGGGGGGTGTTAAACTAACTCTGCAGGGGCATGGAAACCTAGACTGTAGCTTTAGGGTGCAGGATCTGGAGTGTAGGGAGGTTAGGAACATGGCATCAATCTCAAAGGAGGGTGTCTGTAAACAGGAAAGTGGCTTGAAGTATGTATATTTCAATGCAAGAAGTATACGAAATAAGGTAGGTGAACTTGCAGCAAGGGTTGGTAGCTGGGACTTCGATGTTGTGGCTATTACGGAGACATGGGTACAGCAGGGACAGGATTGGCTGTTGAAGGTTCAAGGGATTAAATGTTTTAGTAGGGTCCGAAGTGGGGGTAAAAGAGGGGGAGGTGTGGCATTGCTTGTCAAAGATAGTATTACAGCGGTGGAAAGGACGATGGATGAAGACTCGCCATTTGAGGTAGTTTGGGCTGAGGTTAGGAATAGGAAAGGTGAGGTCACCCTGTTAGGAATCTTTTACAGGCCTCCTAATAGTCCTAGAAACTTAGAAGAAAATATTGCGAGGAGGATTCAGGAGAAGAGTGAAAGCAATAGGATGGTCATTATGGGGACTTTAACTTCCCTGCTATTGATTGGGAAAGCTGTAGCTCAAGTTCGTTAGATGGGTCGGTGTTTGTCCAATGTGTGCAGGAGGGTTTACTGACACAATATGTAGATAGGCCAACAAGAGGTGAGGCCATACAGGATTTGGTTCTGGGTAACGAACCAGGCCAGGTGTTAGAATTAGAGGTAGGTGAGCACTTTGGGGACAGTGACCATATATCGGTGACTTTTACTTTAGTGATGGAGAGGGATAAGTGTGCACTGCAGGGTAAGAGTTATAGCTGGGGGCAGGGAAATTATGATGCGGTGAGGCATGACTTAGGATGCTTGGATTGGAAATAGGCTTCAAGGCAAGGGCGTAATTGATATGTGGAGCTTGTTCAAGCAGCAACTACTGAGTGTCCTTGATAAGTCTGTACCTGTCAGGAAGGGAGGAAAGGGTCGTGTGAGGGAGCCGTGGTTTAATAAGGAATTGGAATCCCTTGTTAAATGGAAGAGGGCGGCCTATGTAAAGATGAGACGTTAAGGTTCAATTGGGGTGATTGAGAGTTATAAGGTATCCAGGAAGGACCTGAAGAGAGAGCTAAGAGCAACAAGGAGGGGACATGAAATATCCTTAGTTGGTAGGATTACGGAAAATCCTAAGGCTTTTTATAGGTATGTCAGGAATAAAAGAATGACTAGGGTAGGAAAAGGTCCAGTCAACGACAGTAGTGGGAATTTGCGTGTGGAGGCTGAAGAGATTGGGGAGACACTGAATGAATACTTTTCATCAGTATTCACTCAGGAACAGGACATTGTTGCCGATGTGAATACTGGGTCACAATTAAGTAGAATGGATGGCTTTGAGGTATGTAGGGAAGAGGTGTTGGAAATTCTGGAAATGGTGAAAATAGATAAGCCCCCTGGGCCTGATGGCCTTTCTCCTAGGATTCTCTGGGAAGCAAGGGAGGAGATTGCAGAGCCATTGGTCTTGATTTTTATGTCCTCGTTGTCGACAGGAATAGTGCCAGAAGACTGGAGGCTAGCAAATGTGGATCCCTTGTTCAAGAAGGGGAGTAGAGATAACCCTAGTAACTATAGGCTGATGAGTCTCACTTCTGTTGTGGGCAAAGTCTTGGAGAGAATTGTAAGGGATAGGATTTATGAACATCTGGATAGAATTAATGTGATCAAGGGTAGTCAGCATGGTTTTGTGACGGGCAGGTCGTGCCTCACAACACTTATTGAATTCTTTGAGAAGCTGACTAAGGAGGTGGACGAGGGGAAAGCGGTAGACGTGGTGTATATGGATTTTAGTAGGCGTTTGATAAGTTTCCCCATGGTAGGCTACTGCAAGAAATACGGTGGTATGGCATTGAGGGTGAGTTGGAGGTTTGGATTAGGAATTGGCTGGCTGGAAGAAGACAGAGGGTAGTAGTTGATGGTAAAGGTCCATCTTGGAGTGCCGTTACTAGCGGTGTTCTGCAAGGACCTGTTTTGGGACCATTGCTGTTTGTCATTTTAATAAATGACCTGGAGGAGGGGTTAGAAGTTTGGGTGAGCAAGTTTGCGGATGATACAAAAGTCGGAGAAGTTGTTAACAGTGAGGAAGGATGTGGCAGGTTACAGCGGGATATAGATAATCTGCAGAGCTGGGCAGAAAGGTGGCAAATGGAGTTCAATGTAGCTAAGTGTGAGGTGATTCACTTTGGTAAGAGTAACAAAAAGATGGCGTACTGGGCTAATGGTCAGATACTTGTTAGTATGGATGAGCAGAGGGATCTTGGTGTCCATGTGCACAGATCTTTGAAAGTTGCCACCCAGGTAAATAGTGCGGTGAAGAAGGCATACGGCGTACTGGCTTTTATTGGTAGAGCAATTGAGTTCCGGAGTCCTGAGGCAATGTTGCAGTTGTATAAGACTCTGGTGCGGCTGCATCTGGAGTTTTGTGTGCAGTTTTCGTCGCCATACTATAGGAAGGATGTGGAGGCACTGGAACGGGTGCAGAGGAGGTTTTCCAAGATGTTGCCTGGTATGGTAGGAAGATCGTATGAGAAAAGGCTGAGGCACTTGGGGTTGTTTTCATTGGAGAAAGGAAGGTTTAGGGGTGACTTGATAGAGGTGTACAAGATGATTAGGGGTTTAGATAGGGTTGACCGTGAGAACCTTTTTCCACGTATGGAGTCAGCTATTACAAGGGGGCATAGCTTTAAATTAAGGGATGGTAGGTATAGGACAGATGTTAGGGGTAGGTTCTTTACTCAGCGAGTCGTGAATTCATGGAATGCCCTGCCTGTAGCAGTGGTGGACTCTCCCTCTTTATGGGCATTTAAGCGGGCATTGGATAGGCATATGGAGGATAGTGGGCTAGTGTAGGTTAGGTGGGCTTGGATCGGCGCAACATCGAGGGCCAAAGGGCCGATACTGCGCTGTATTCTTCTATGTTCTCTGTTCTATGTAATGCAACAGCCTGGGATTATATATGAATGAACCAGCGCGGACTGCACAGCTCCCCACGCTGGACATTTAGCCCAGGATTATAGATCCAGCATTGGTGTGGGCTGCACAGAGTTCTACTCTGGACCGGATATACACAGTGCTCCATTCTGAATTTATAATGGATGGGCTGGTTATGTGAGTTTGATTGCGAATGTCAGAGAACTAAATATCTGACAATATCTTCATTTTGTGTTTTCATTCTTGTGATTGGATTCTTCAAATCCTGATTCATCCTTAGGCCCGACCCTCTGGATGAGTCATGGTGACTGTTGTTGCAGCATCTGAGTCTGCAACATAGAACATAGAACATAGAACATAGAACATAGAACATAGAACATAGAACAATACAGCACAGAACAGGCCCTTCGGCCCACGATGTTGTGCCGAACTTCTATCCTAGATTAAGCACCCATCCATGTACCTATCCAAATGCCGCTTAAAGGACGCCAATGAATCTGACTCTACCACTCCCACGGGCAGCGCATTCCATGCCCCCACCACTCTCTGGGTGAAGAACCCACCCCTGACATCTCCCCTATACCTTCCACCCTTCACCTTAAATTTATGTCCCCTTGTAACACTCTGTTGTACCCGGGGAAAAAGTTTCTGACTGTCTACTCTATCTATTCCTCTGATCATCTTATAAACCTCTATCAAGTCACCCCTCATCCTTCGCCGTTCCAACGAGAAAAGGCCGAGAACTCTCAACCTATCCTCGTATGACCTACTCTCCATTCCAGGCAACATCCTGGTAAATCTTCTCTGCACCCTCTCCAAAGCTTCCACATCTTTCCTAAAGTGAGGCGACCAGAACTGCACACAGTACTCCAAATGTGGCCTAACCAAAGTCCTGTACAGCTGCAACATCACCTCACGACTCTTGAATTCAATCCCTCTGCTAATGAACGATAATACTCCATAGGCCTTCTTACAAACTCTATCCACCTGAGTGGCAACCTTCAAAGATCTATGTACATAGACCCCAAGATCCCTCTGTTCCTCCACCTGACCAAGAACCCTACCATTAACCCTGTATTCCGCATTCTTATTTGTTCTTCCAAAATGGACAACTTCACACTTGGCAGGGTTGAACTCCATCTGCCACTCCTCAGCCCAGCTCTGCATCATATCTAAGTCCCTCTGCAGCCGACAACAGCCCTCCTCACTGTCCACAACTCCACCTATCTTTGTATCATCTGCAAATTTACTGACCCACCCTTCGACTCCCTCATCTAAGTCATTAATAAAAATTACAAACAGCAGAGGACCCAGAACTGATCCCTGCGGAACTCCACTTGTAACTGGACTCCATGCTGAATATTTACCATCTACCACCACTCTCTGACTTCGACCGGTTAGCCAGTTTTCTATCCAATTGGCCAACAAATGGTGCAGAGGCTGCAGAGAGGGGAGTCTCCGTAAAACGGAATGAGGAATTCACAATCAGATCAGCCATGGTCTTAGTGAATGGTGGGGCAGGATTGAATGGACCACAAGTGCAACTTATTCATATATTTATGTTTGTTCCAAGTACACTCCTCTTTTCTCCCAGTGTCCCATACTCGTGGGGAGTGAGTCACCTCCTCCTGTTCCTGTGTAACAGTATCCTGGGGGCTCACCCTTACAGATTTCCCTGTTGTCCAGTTTCGAACAGTTGAGTGACTCTCTCTTGTTTCTGTGTCCCAGTCTCGAACAGTTGAAAGACTCCGTCCTGATCCCAAGTCTGAGAAAATTCATGTCCGCCTCCTGTTCTTGTGTAACAGCTCCACTCGCTCTGCGCACATCTGCTGCTCCTGTGGAATGGAGGTGAGGGCCGGAATGGCCTCTTCACGTGATTTACAGATTTTCTTGACTAAAAGCCTTTCTCCTGCATCTGTAAAATAAAAACAAAATCTGAACGACTGGCAGAATTCAGAAGCTGAATAGCCTCCTCCTGTTCCTGTGTTATACACTCACAGGCAATAGAGTCTCAGAGATACACAGCATGGAAAGAGACCCTTCAGTCCGGCCGTCCATGCCGTCCAAACATCCTAAATAAATTTCATCTCCTTTGCCAGCACTTGGCCCATCTCCCTGTAAATACATCCCATGCACATACCCATCCATATGCCTTTTAAATGGTGTAAATATACCTGCCTCCACCACCTCTTTTGGCTGTTCAATCCATACACACAGCAGTCTCTGTGTGAAAATGTCCCTATTTAAATCGTTCCCCTCTCACCTTAATCGTTTGTCTTCTAATTTTGGACTCGCCAATCCTGAGGAAAAGACATTGACTATTCGCTTTATCTATGCCCCTCATGATTTTATAAACCTCTTTAAGGTCACCCCTCAGCCTCAACGGTTGAAAATAGTCCCAGTCTATTCAAACTCTCCCTGTAACTCTGACCCTCCAACACCTGCAACATTCTTTTAAATCTCTTCTGTAATTTTTCAAGTTTGACAGCATCTTTCCGAGAGCAGGGTGACCAGGATTAAAGGCAGTTTTACAAAAGTGGCCAAACCAATGTCGTGAAAATGTTTAGACTCAAAGCACATACTAATAAAGGGAAGATCACCAAGTGCCTTCTTCACTGCGCTGTCTACCTGTGACGGCACTTTCAAGAAACTGAGAACCTGCACCACAAGGTGCCTCACAGGGCAGCTATCTGGGTTTAATTCCATCCTTGAATGACTGGCTGTGTGTAGTTTGCACATTCTCCCGTGTCTGCATGAGTTTCCTCCGAATGTTATGTTTTCCTCCGGCACAGTATAAAGATATACAAATAAGGGTATTTGGCCATGCTAAATTGCGCACTGTTCCCAGGGATGTGTAGGCGAGGTGGATTAGCCATGGGAAATGCAGGCTCAGAGGGATTGCGTCGGGGTTTGTCCAGTGGGATACTGTTTAGAGGGACGGTGTGGCCTCGATGGGTTAAAAGCCTGTTTCCTCACTGTAGGGTTTCGATAATTTCAATGGAGTTCTCTTTGATTGGCAACTTGCAACATAACCCTACCTACATGTCTTGCCCTGATTTGTCTTGCCAAAATGCGACACATCACATTTATCTAAATTAAACTCCATCTGCCACTTCTCAGTTCACCTCAACAATGTCCCATTATAGTGTGAGAGATCATTCTTGACTGTCGACTACACCACCAAAATCGTCATTATCTATCAACTTACTGACCATACTCCATACTCTCAAATTTAAATGATTTGTTTTAGTGACAAAAGGCAGTGGACCCACTATTGATCTTTGCAGCACTCTACTGATCACAGGTCTTCAAGGTCATTGAACAAATGTCCACTGTCACACCCTGTCTCCAATATTCAAGAAAATTTTGGATCTAAATGGCGAGCTCTCCCTGGATTCCAGGCAGAGTAACCTTGTTAACAAGTCTACCATGTAGAACATTTAGGTTTTCTTACTGAATTCCAGAAAGACAACATCCACTGTCCTGCCTTCATCAATCATCTTCATTACTTCCTCAAAAGATTACACTGAGTCAGTGAAATGTGATCTCCAAAGTACAAAGCCCTCTTCAATCCTTGTATTTCCAAATGCATACATATCCTTTCCCTCAAAATCCACTCCAACAATTTAGTCACCATTGACGTCAGGCTCACCGATCTATAGTTACCTAGATTTTCCTTACTTTCTTAAATAATGACACTATGTTAGCAGCCCTCCAGTCTTTTGACACCTCACCTGTGGAAAGCAATGATACAGATATATCAGCAAAATACTGAGAAATCTCTTTCCTAGCTTCCCACAAACATCTGGGATACAACGGATCAAGTCCTGGGGATTTGCTTACCTTTATATGTTTGAAAATATCCAACATCTCCTTGTAATATAGATACTTTTCAAGACATCATATATACCTCTTCACTCTCTCGTTCTTGTAATCTCCTCCACATTAAATACTGAGGAGAATTACTTGTTTCATATCCCTCCTATCTCCTGTGGTTCCACACATAGGTAGCCTTACTGATCTTTAAGAAGCCCTATTCTCTCCCGTGTTAATCTTTTGCCATTAAAGGATTTGTCGAATTTCTTCAATGCCTTGGTATCCCTATTTCTCAAGCCATCTCATGTCCATATTTTGCTGGTCCGATTTCCCCGTTGGCTATGAACTTACTGCCCTTTTACTCCTCTGGGGAATCACTTGATCTCAGCTCTGTTTACCTGACAGATGCCTCCTTCCTTACCTTGACCAGAGCATAAATATATCTAGCCATCCAGCACTCCCTGCACCCACCAGCCTTGACCCTCTCACTAATAGGAACACGTTGGCTCTAAACTCTCTGAAACCAAGATTTTATGGCCTTGCATTTTCCAACCATCCTTTTACCAGTGGATAGGGTATTCCAATCACCTAATACTTTCAAAATTGGATAGGTAAAAACAATGATTGCAGATGCTGGAAACCAGATTTTGGAGTGGAGTGGTTTAGGGTGTAGGTTTGCTCGCTGAGCTGTAGGTTTGATATCCAGATGTTTCATTGCCTGGCTAGGTCGCATCATCAGTGGCGACCTCCAAGTGAAGAGAAGCTGTTGTCTCCTGCTTTCTATTTATATCTTTCTCCTGGATGGGGTTCCTGGGGCTTGTGGTGATGTCATGTCCTGTTCGTATTCTGAGGGATTGATAGATGGCATCTCGATCTATGTGTTTGTTTATGGCATTGTGGTTGGAGCACCAGGCCACGAGGAGCAGCGTGATGCTGGAAAATCACAGCCGTTCAGGTAGCATGCGAGGAGCAGTAAAATCGATGTTTCGGGCAAAAGCCCATCATCATGAATACAAGCAGAGAGCTTGACGGGTGGAGAAGTAAATGAGAAGAGGGTGGGTGTGGGGAGAAAGTAGCAAAGAGTGCAATGGGTGAATGGGGTTGGGGTGAAGGTGATAGGTCAGTGAGGAAGTTGGAGTGGATAGGTGGAAAAGAAGATAGGCAGGCAGGACAAGTCATGGGGACAGTGCTGAGCTGGAACTGGGGTGAGCTGGGGGAGGGGGAAATGAGGAAACTGGTGAAGTCCACATTGATGCCCTGGGGTTGAAGTGTTCCAAGGCGGAAGATGAGGCATTTTTCCTCCAGGCGTCGGGTGGTGTGGGAGCAGCGATGAAGGAGGCCCAGAACATTCATGTCCTCGGCTGAGTGGGAGGGGGAGTTGAAATATTAGGCCACAGGGCGGTGTGATTGATTGGTGTGGGAGTCCCAGAGATGTTCCCTAAAGCGCTCTGCTAGGAGGTATCCAGTCTCCCCAATGTAGAGAAGACTGCATCGGGAGCAGCGGATACAATAAATGATATTGGTGGATGTGCAGGTAAAACTTTGATGGATGTGAAGGCTTCTTTAGGGCATTGGATAGAGGTGAGGGAGGAGGTGTGGGCGCAGGTTTTGCAATCCCTGCGGTAGCAGGGGAAGGTGCCAGGACGGAAGGGTGGGTTGTTGGGGGGCCTGGGACCTGACCCATGGAGGGAACGGTCTTTGCAGAAAGTGGAAAGGGATGGGGAGGGAAATATATCACTGGTGGTGGGGTCCGTTTGGAGGTGGCGGAAATGTCGGCGAATGATTTGGTTTATGGGAAGGTTGGTTGGGTGGAAGGTGAGCACCAGGTGCGTTCTGTCCTTGTTACGGATGGAGGGGTGGGCTCTGAGGGTGGAGGTGCGGGATGTGGACGAGATGCGTTGGAGAACATCTTTAACCACGTGGGAAGGGAAATTGCGGTCTCGAAAGGAGGGGGGGCATTTAGTGTGTTCTGTGGTGGAACTGGTCCTCCTGGCAGCAGATACGGTGGAGGCAGAGTAATTGGGAATACGGCATAACATTTTTGCAGGAGGAAGGTTGGGAAGAAGTGTAATCCAGGTAGCTGTGAGGGTTTTTCCCTAACATTTTCAAAATTGTTCAAAGTTAGAACTTTAATGTTTACTTCAGGTCATTCCTATTCCACTACTATTTTAAAACTAATATTTATGCGTAACAGACTTGGAAGTTAAATAAATACTTCCTGCTCCTCTGCGGCTCGAAAGGCTGAATGGACGCCTCGTGACCCTGTGTAATAGACTGAAAAGGCTGAATGGCCTCCTCCTGTCCTTGTGTAACAGACCTGCGACATTAAATGACACAGCAACCCATAGATTACGAGCAGCCAGTCAACTGTATCTGATGGAGGTCCATCCCTTCTCAGTTACAGAAACACAAACAACGCAATGTACTCCAGTTGGCTCTCAGTAATACCTCATACAGCTGCAGCGACACATCTCTTTGTTTTGAATGATTCAGTAGGCAAAATGTGCCAATATTCTAGATTTCCACCTTTTCAAGTAACAACAGGCTAATATGGGCTGAATGGCCTTCTCCTATCCCTCTGTAAGGGGCCCATAGGGAGAGAATTGCTTCGGCCTGTTCCTGAGCAGCAGTCTCAATGCCCTGTTGCAAGGTTATGAAAGGATTTGACAACAGGGCATGACAACCAGGAGTAGCCTCACACTGGTCAATAAGTATTATACTTTGGGTTAAGGTATCTAGAAACTTACCCCCCTGATTTTCTTTCTACGCAGCAGACCTGTTATTTTATAACTGCCTCCTTTCATAAACAGAGTGGAACACATATAGACCCCTGCAGTGTTATGTTAATACTCTCATATACAAGTTTTATAAAAAGATTTAAAAGATTTAAAGATTTTTGGTCCATCCCTCATCCATTCCATCTCAACCCAGGAAATGTTCTTTTTTATATAATGATATGAAAAGTGATGTGTGGAACTAGTGAATTGAGCCTGTTTGCTCAGTCATGATTTGGAGATGCTGGTGTTGGACTGGGGTGTATAAAGTTAAAAATCACACCACACCAGGTTATAGTCTAACAGGTTTAATTGGAAGCACACTAGCGTTCGGAGCGCCACTCCTTCATAAGGTGAAATTAGAGGACACACTTCTTAGGCACAGAATTTATAGCAAAACATTTACAGTGTGATGTAACTGAAATTATACATTGAAAAATACTTTGATTGTCTATTGAGTCTTACATCTGTTCGAATACCATGATAGTTTCATTTCGTTCATGTGTAAATCACAAATTCTTTTTATTTTAAAGTTGCATTCTCAGGTTAGCTGTAACAATGAGTGTTAGCTAGACAATATGTTGAAGGTGTTAGCTCCCTGTGTCCTCTGTATATACTATGATGTTTAGATTGATTCTAATCGAAATGTTAGATAACAGAGTTTTACATGAATTCATGCAGTTTTTGAGCTCAGAGGTTTACATGGATTCATGCAGTTTTTGAGCAAAGTACAATGTAACTCTGCAAGTATAAATTCACCCCACAAAATATATGTGTGTATGTGGGTCTTTGTCTGTTTGTGTGTGTGTGTTTGTCTCGTTTGGGGGTTGTGAGTGTGAGAGGGAGTGTATATGTGTGTATAGTGATGTAGAGTCTTACGTCTGTGAGGGGGTGCATGTGTGAGTGTGGGAGTGTATGCGTGTCTGGGGTGGGGGGTTTTGAATATCAGTGAGAGAAAGTGTATATGTGTGTGCATGAGCGTAGAGTGGTCTACATCTCTGAGCGGATGCCTGTGTGTGTGTGGTGTCTGTAAGATTGTGTGTGAGTGTCTGCGTGCACGTCTGTGTACATGTGTGCCCGTTTGTATGTGTGTGTGTGTAGGAGTGCCTGTGTGTGTGTGTGTGTGTGTGTGTGTGTGTGTGTGTGTGTGTGTGTGTGTGTGTGTGTAGTGCAATGGTGGTCTCCTGCAATGTGACATGAACCCAAGGTCCCGGTTGAGGCCCTCCCTATGAGTAATGAAATTAGTTATCAGACTCTGCTCGGCCACTTTTCACTGCTGCCAGTCCTGAAATCCGCCTTGAAGGATGGTCACCAGAAGGTCGGAGGTTGAATGTCCTGGACCACTGAAGTGTTCTCCAACTGGGAGGGAACACTCCTCTCTGTTGATTGTTGTGCGGTGCCCATTCATCCTTTGTCGTAACCTTTGCTCAGTTTCCCAGTGTTTGTTCAGTGACTGTGATTAATGCCAATCTCCATGGATTCTAATTATCCCAGCGGAGGGTTTCCATCTTTTAATGATATATGGGCTCCGTTCAATGTGTTATCCCATGACATGAGCAGGAGCATCACCGACAGCACTGACAGGGATCAGCAAATCCAGAGAGATGGGGAGGAGAGATCAGAATCTGAGAACATTAGACTGGAATGTCCCAAACAAGTATCAAAATCTGGGAACATTAGACTGGAATATTCCAACAATAGACAGGAGCTTATCCGATTATGATTGGTGTATTTCTGCGTTTTATTGGTGGCCATTATCATCACGGATCTTTTGCGCTCTTCTCATTATTCAATGTTTTTATTATCCTTTCCTGGCTATCGTTGGTGTCCCTGGTAAGTGTCACTGTCCAGATTTTTTTTTGATAAACCGGTTATGACTGTATTACGGTTCTTTCATATAGTCTACACTTCTTGTCAATATTATTTTCCTGCTGAATCTCTCAATCCATATATTCACTCTACAGACTACTACTAACCTCATTAATGAAGGTGTTCAATTACTGTCTCGCTCTGACATTGTTACTCACGGGTCTCTATGTTGACCTACTCAGTTCCAGCAGAGAACTACAATTTATTGTATCATTGCCTTTGTTATTTAAATATTAACATCATGGAGGTCACTCTCTACTGTTCTGATTACAAAATCCACTTCCTTCCACTGTTTCCATCTCATCTCTGGCAAATATCTGCGACTGAAGCAGACAAGTCACAACTGTGGAAGATCCCTTTGAGACCATTCCCTGACCATTTCTAACTTGAAATAGTCGCCACTCCAGAACATATCTCACTGGTTTATTCCATCTGCTGTTTGAACCTTGAGCTATGAAGTACAGTCTTAATGAAGCCAATAATCTGCTGCTGACGCTCCGGGTTTCACACCTGCCGAAGCAAATCTGATTCGAACTCACACCAAACTCCCATCCACCTGTCATTCATGTGCACGCCGATGTATATTGCTGTTGTGTCTGGCAATGCCTTTATTTTGATATTCTCAAACACTTATCTGTCCATGAAACTTCTCTCGTTCTCTCTGTCGATTAACAAAAAGCCTCCCAGCTGTTCTTATTGAAAATAGTTTCCTCCATGTGCGTTTATTCTCAAACAATGAGTTTCACATTCAACCACGCCAATCACGAACTCACACATACATTCTCTCTCTCAGTCTCTGATGGACACACACACACACACAGCAAATCTTCCCAGTGTAGACATTGTAGTAATCTGATGCGAGTGTCGTTAGCATATGATATTAAAGTTTGCAATGCTCTCCATGCTGGGCAGGTATTGTAGTTTACTGAGCAACGCATTAAACTGCTCTGCACAGTTCTCCATGCTGGGCTGTCATCTTGTCCCAGTTTATGATGCTTGTGGTGTTCTGTCAAGCAGATTCAGAATTTGATGTAACAAGCCATTCCAGCTGATCTGACAACGCCTTTATTCAATGTTCTCATTCTTGAAATTTTACTCTCGAAGATCTCATTTCTCCAGTTAGTCCCACTGCCCTGTCTTTTTCCCCATATTTCCACACCATCGTTTCAGTTAATTAACTGTCTGTTTCTGTCTTTAATGTGAATGTCTCTGCCCCTCTGTATCTTTCCCTGGCCTTTGCTTCTGACTCCCTAGAGTATCCAGTGCTGGCATTGTGAAGCTCAGAAACAGTGAAATGGTGTATGTCAGGCTGTTGTTCACTTCCCGGTATGTCCGATGTGATGGTCCATCGACAGGCGTGTTTCAGAAGTTATGAGACACATCCTTGTAACTTGTTCAATACCTGTATTTGTCCCTCTCAGGTGATCTTGCAATCGAGGAAGCCCCTTAAGTAAAGGACCAGGCATCTAAAGTGTGTGACAATACTGTCACTTAAAAAAGATTACCTTCTTTTTTCAAAAAAAAGAGATCTTACAGGCCAATCTGCCTACCGAAAACTGCTCAAGTAAATAACTTACAACGCTTTTAAGGTTTTTCATAAATATTACTAACAACGGCCTAGTAACTGATCCCTAGCTGCTACTCTCTCTGAAACCTGGCTTGATGCTGTTTCCTCCTGAATTGGAGAACTGTGTGCAATAACGTATGCCTGAATGTTCCTTTTTGCCAAGGGGTGTGTTTATGGGATGTTGGTATTTTGGAACAGTTCATTTGTAGAAGGTACTAGATCCATTATTTGGTTAAGATTTCCAATAGATAAATTATTCTAAATTCCTCTTCATTTTATATGGGTTTTCATTAGAATGCTTAAGTATGTTGTGTTTTGCTGAACACCCACCTCACGTCTACCTTTAAAATAAGGAATGTTTGGCATCCAAGTTACCCTCTTAAACTAGTTTGAGGCAGTCTGGGTGGTCTATTGCAAACTGGGGACTTTGTTTGGTTCTAACTCGATAATAGCAAATAGGGTTTAGAATTACAATCCCTACAGTGTTCAACCCAACAAGTCCACACTGACCCTCCGAAGAGTAACCTACCCAGACCCATTCCTCTACCCTATTATTACACATTTACCCCGTCTAAGGCACCTAACCCACACATCCCTGAAAACTATGATCAATTTAATATGGCCAATTCATCTGACATGCACATCTTTGCGTTGTGGGAGGAAACCAGAGAATCCAGAATAAGCTCAAGCAGACAATGGAGATTATGCACTGGGAGGATATTGGGTTCAAAGGTCGCGTATGGTAGTCGTTAGTGTTTTCTTTTCAATGTTGAATTTGGTTGTTTTAAACAGCGTTTTATGTATAATGATTCTTTCAGTCATTACGTATTCTCTGGGTGTGGAGGAAGTGAAGTTGGGGGTTTCACAAAAGGTAATGAAGGCAAAGCTGCAGGAATTGCCAGACAAGCTGGAGTTGAGGTTGCGATTGTCTGCGAGAAAATGAGAGATAATTACAGCTATAGCTCGGCAATTATATTTGGTGGAAACGTCATCAGATTCTTTGGAAATGGCAAGAATTCAATTTCAAATGAGGCACTTTGAACATGAGAAGGAATTGAAACAGTTTGAAATATGATGAAAAGCAGAAATAAAAGAAAAGGAAGTTAAGAAGAAAGAGAGAAAAGGAGAGAAGAAAAGCAGAGAGTTCTAACTTCAAAAGTTAGCAATTAGAGAGGAAAGTTGACATAGAGTGCTGAGATGGAGGTAGATGGTTGGCCAGATAAGGAGGATAGTGAGGTTGAACAACCCTGTAGTAGCCAACGGCCTCATGGGGTTCTGTTTAAATATGCCCAGGCATTATCTACATTTGATGAGAAGGATGTGGAAGCCTTTTGAGTTTGATTTGAGAAAGTGGCTAAACAAATGCAGTACTCAGTAACCATGTAGATCTCGTTGATCCAAACAAAGATGATAGGTATTTGCATCCCTATCGGAGGAGGTATCTGGCCAGTATGGGATGGTGAAGAAAGCCATCTGAAGTGCATATGAGGTTGCGCCAGAAGCTGACAGACAGTTCAGGAATCTAAAAACGGGTCCCTGGTTAAACGCACATTGAGTTTGAAAGGATAAAACAAAATAATTTTGAAAGGTGCATAAGAGAATTAAAAACAGAGCAAAGCTCTGACACTGTTAGAGAGATTCTTATTTTGGAGAAGTTCAACAATTCACTTCCTGCAGTTGTGCGAACCCGTGTGGAAGAGCAGAGTGTTGCAATGGCAAGGTTAGAAGCTGAAATGGCTGATGATGATAATTGAGTTCAGAGATCAAAGTTTAGTTTCTGTGAGAGATTGAGGAGAATGCGTGAGATCTTCTTAAAACATATCCCTGTGAGAGTAAGGTTTACTGGCATAGGCCAGGAGTAGCAGGTAAAGAGGTTACAGCATGAAGAGGTACAGAAGCATGTAATTCTTTTATGCTGAGACATGAGGAGCTATGTCATTCAGAGGGAGTATTGGAGAGATGAGAAATGCTCCATTATGTAACGTGTGGTTGGAGTGTCCAGTGGAATCATCAACATATTTATTCCACTATGGGGAAGGCGGCCTTGAGCTTGGTGTTGGCATTACAATATTTCAGCATTTACATTGTGAAAAAACATACATGAGGCAACTCTTTATTACTGATCTTGACACCTTAAAGTTTTTGGAGAAGTTAGGGAGAAAAATACCAGTCTGTTTCGACTGAGCTTATTCTTGCTGCCATTCACTTTCAAATCATACAGGTGACAGGGCGCGAAAACCTAAGTTTTGACACGTTGTGGAGACTTGGATGAAGAAAATCAAAGGTATTCTGCAGCAGGAGTAAAATGACTGAAATTGAAAGTAGTTGTGAACAATTGTAAGCTCAGAGTCAATGTAATATATATATATATATATATTGCAAACTACTAACAGAGGAAGACTAGGAGGTCTAAAATGAATCCACCGTTGTATATTGATGGATTATTTTATTAAAGATGGAGTTGCGAGGATACTATCACTGTTAAATGGTTATTTTCTCTTAGGTTATTTTTTTGAAGAGAGGTTTTAAAGGCAGAGGTGCAGAACTGCTGCCTGAATACAGTTTAAGTAAATAACTGAGGAGACCTTTATGTTTTATTAAAACGGTGGTAACAATGGAAGGGCAGTGGCCTGCTCTCCCAGGCCAGGTTTCCTCGTTTTGTTTTTAGCTGCAGCATTCAGAAGCTGTTGGGCATCCCAGACGGGGTGGAACTTTCAATACATGATCCCCCCTGCTTTACTCTGAGATCTCTGTTGATGTTGTTTCCCCCGGATTGGAAAACTGCTGTAAGGATCTGTATTTGAATATATCATTGTGCAAAACGGTGTAAACCAAGAAGGTACGGTATCTGTTGTTTGTGTAAGTGTTCCAACATATAAGCTACCCCAAGATGTTCTTTTCTTTGATTGTATTTTAAAGCATTTTAATCGATTATATTTTGCTTGATGTCGAATGGTTTGACCAGTCACAACATATCTGGAACGCACACTTCCCATCTATATTCAAAATAAGTAGAGGTTTGTGTCTAAACTGCCTTCTTAAAACATTTTGGGTGGATATGGACTGGTCCACAACACTTGTAGCTGAGGGTTTTTTGACTGACTCCTGTAATTGAAAATTGTTAGGAGCGGCTGGGGATGGTTTGCTGGAGGATGTGCTGTAAGCTGCCTCAGACATTCAGGGAGACCTGAGGGTTTGGTGACCCAACTCGCGATGGAGCATGGGGACTGTAGTCACAGCATCTGGGTCTGTAACATGAACAACAAATGGAGCAGAGGATGCAGAGGGGGGAGATTGAAACCACGCAGTGAGTGTGTGTGTGGGGAAAGGAATCTGCTGTATCCATATCGGATTTTCCAGGAAAAGCTTCCCAAGCTTCACTTAACCCAGGAGCAGAGTGTGAGGGACACAGACTGAACAAGGAGCAGGTCACAAAGCGGTGTCACCTCCTTCAACGTGACCTGCAGCTTCACACCAGGAGGTGGTCAGTGCTGCCAGGGGCTGTTAGGGTCACTGCTTCATTCAGCTTCTATGATCGAGAACTTTCCAGGCAGGACTAGGTGACATATCCATCATCTCCCAGTATCTCAACATCAATGTCACCATTCGGTGATGGAGGATATATTTGGTGGATGAGGTAAATAGATTGTTTCTCCCACAGCAGGGAGCTGCTGGGTGTATCCAGTATAGTGGGATTCCTGATGGTGTACATGGCATCTGCAGAGTACCCGTGACAATGGGGAGAGGTAGATGAACTGTAGGAGCACTCTCTCTATTCATGTTACAGTGTACCCATGCACAGTACATCATGTTGGTGAATACCCACTGTCCTGGCAGAAGTCATGGCCTCGTCATTCAGAAGCAGTAAGCCATTCCCATCGTCATCGGGTCTCCACGTGGAAAGAAATGAATATATCTTGTATAAAGGCTGTCCCGTTGATGCACGTTTCAAAACACCATCCCCACCACCAATTAACCACATCAAAGTATTCCATGTGTACGGGGAGCAATGAGGTTACTTGGAGTGTCTGGGAGCTGACGATCAGGGATGGAGCAAAACCTCCCATGTCTGAATGGATCTGAGTGAACTCCCCAATACACAGTATCATAAAGTCCTGTAATCCCTCTCCATTTCAGTAACATACTGCCTTCCATTATTCCGGTATATGGAATGGCAGGTTATATCATGTTAAATTCCACCTGCCAAACTATTATCTACTGTCTTTACCTCTCTGAATCTATTTGCAGACTCTCCACCCTCTCTTGATAATTTAATCTCTTGCTTATCACAGCGACATAACAATTATTTGATGAGGTGAAATGTAGGTTAGACCAGGGAAACCCAGTGGATGTGGTCTCTCTCGACTTCCAAAAGTCCTTTGATAAGGTGCTACACAGGGGGCTGTTGAGTAAGGTGAGGGCCCATGGTATTCGAGGTGAGCTACTGGCATGGATTGAGGATTGGCTGTCTGACAGAATGCAGAGAGTTGGGATAAAAGGTTCTTTTTTGGAATGGCAACCGGTGACAAGCGGTGTCCCGCAGGGTTCAGTGTTGGGGCCACAGCTGTTCACGCTATATATTAATGATTTGGATGAAGGGACTGGGGGCATTCAAGCGAAGTTTGCCGATGATACTAAGATAGGTGGACAGATAGGTAGTACTGATGAAGTGGGGAGGCTGCAGAATGATCGAGACAGTTTGGGAGAGTGGTCCAGGAAATGGCTGATGGAAATTAATGTGAGCAGATGCAAGGTCTTGCACTTTGGGAAAAAGAATACAAGCATGGACTACTTTCAAAACGGTGCGAAAATTCATACAGCCAAAGTAAAAAGGAATCTGGGAGTGCTAGTCGAGGATTCTCTAAAGCTAAACATGCAGGTTGAGTCTGTGATTAAGAAAGCGAATGCAATGTTGTCATTTATCTCAAAAGGGTTGGAATATAAAAGCAGCGTTGTGCTACTGAGCCTTTATAAAGCTCTGGTTAGGCCCCATTTGGAGTACGGTGTCCAGTTTTGGGTCCCACACCTTAGGAAGGACATAATGGCACTGAGGCGTGTCCAGCGGAGATTCACACGGATGATTCCTGGAATGGTAGGTCTAACATACAAGGAACGGCTGAGGATCCTGGGATTGTATTCATTAGAGTTTAGAAGATTAAGGAGAGATCTAATCGAAACTTACAAGATAATACATGGCTTGGAAAGGATGGACGCTAGGAAATTGTTTCCGTTAGGCGAGGAGACGAGGACCCGTGGGCACAGCCTCAGAATTAGAGGGGGTAAATTCAGAACAGAAATGCGGAGACATTTCTTCAGCCAGACAGTGGTGGGCCTGTAGAATTCATTGCCACGCAATGCAGTGGAGGCGGTGACGCTAAAGGTCTTCAGGGCAGAAATTGACAAATTCTTGATGTCGCAAGGAATTAAGGGTTAAGGGGAGAATGCGGGTAAGTGGAGTTGAAATGCCCATCAGCTATGATTAATTGGCGGAGTGGACTCGATGGGCCGAATGGCCTTACTTCCACTCCTATGTCTTATGGTCTCATGGTCTTATGGACATGACCAAACTCAGCATTCGTATATCTTTTCCATCCTCCTGATCATTAATATAGACTGTAAACGGTTGAGAAACCAGCACTGGTCACTGTGTGACCCTACTGGTTATGTTCTCTCTAACTAATTTATCCTGAGTGCCTGCTTCTTGTATGACACCCAGTCCTCTCCTATTCCTGGGCAACACAGTTGAAGAGTTGAATAAGAACAAGGAGCATCTGTGAGGAATCAAGCACCTTGATGAGGCTGATGTCAACGCGACCTCTGTTCCACTTTCCTGCCATCTCTCCATCCTAAAACTCTAGTCTCTTGTTGTAGATTGCGCCACATGAAAAAAAATCCACTCCACATCTACACTTTCAATTACTTTTAGCATTTCACAGACCTCAATGGGATCTCCTTTCATTCTTATAAACTCGAGAGTATAGGCGAAAATTGCTCAATTACTCTTCATAAGACAAATACTTCAAATATGGAATCAATCTAATGAAGCTCTTTAGAATTGCCTCCCATGGAAATACCTCATCCTGCAGGATACCCAAACTGTACTCCCGTTGCAGCCTCACTAATGCCTTGTGTAGCTACACCAACACTCCCTAACTTTCTACTCTATCCTTTTATAAATAAACACTGAAATTATGCTTGCATTCCTCATTACTTGCAGCACCCGCAAACAGGTTTTCTGTGAAATGCAAACAGATACCCAGCTCCCCCTGCACCTAAACACTTTGAACTTTCTCTCCATTTAGATAATATTTTGTCTTTCTATTATACTGGCCAACTTGAATAGCCCCATATTTATTCACTTAAAGTTTCCTTGCTAAATGTTGGGCCATTCACCCAACCTATCCACATGTTTTAAAATCTCTTGCATCATCATTCCGAAGTAATTTCCCATCGATGTTCGTTTCATCTGAAAATGTGGTATTGTGTTTTCTCTCCCGTCAACCGAGTACAGTAATACCATCGATTGCAAATGCTTGAGGCATGAGTACTGAAATCAATGGCACAAACTGCATTTGCCAAAAGAAAATGACACATTTAATCCACCTGACTATATTTTGTTGTATAACCCAACCCTCCATCCAAGCTATTAAATTACTCCTAAACCCATGTTGTCTGATATTACCATTTACTCTTCGGAGAAGCGATATATCGGATGCCTTCAGGAAGACCAGATATGTTCCATCTCCAGGATTCACACTATCCACCTTGTTTGTGACATCTTCAAATAACTCAAGCAAAGAATTCAAACACGATTTAGTCTTCGTAAAACCATGTTGACTCTGACGAATTGTGGTTTGAGTTCGCAAATGTCCCGAACAATGGACTCTAAAAATTTGCCTTAAATTACAATAGTTTATTGTTACACTTAAGTCCCTGAGGTTCTTTCCTTTCGAAAGCCTTCACGTTTTCTTTGAATTCCTGTTTAATGGGCACAAGGCTTTAAGAGATCTTCTCCAATTGCTGAGTAAGAGCCAAGTGTGGCTGAATGGACTCATCATCCTGTTGGTGTATAGACTCGATGGGCTGACGTCTTTCTGGTGTTCCCATGTTGCCATCTCCAAGGCCAGAATGACCTCCTCCTGTTGATGCTTTAGAGGATTGGGAAATTATGAAATCTTCCTGGTGCTTTGTAACATTTTGAGGGGCTGATGGGTCTTCTCATACTTCTCCATAACAGGTGGAAACACTGAACGGTCTCCTCATGTGTACTGGAGATGGGACCGAGGGATTGATTGGCCTTCTCTTGTTCTCATGCAACAGACACGTGTCTAAATTACCTCTTCCTTTCTCATGAAAGGAGTCTCAGATAGTTTTTATTCTGATCCAATTCTCTTACAATAGGCTTGGTGGGTCTAAATGGCCTCCTGTTATCCCAGTGTAACAATCTCCAGTCACTGTGTGACCTCTTCCAGTTCCTATGTTACATACTTGAGGAGGCTGAATGGACTGATCCTGTTGTTGTTTAACAGGATACTGGTGCAGCATGGCATACTCTGGGTCCAGTGTAATAGGCTCGAATGGCTGATTGACCTCCTTCTGTAAATGCATGTCAGGCTCCAGGGGCTGAATAGCCTCGTCCTGTTTTAGTGTAACAGAGTCGAAGGCCTCAATATCCTCCTGTTGTTCCTGTGTAACACATTGGAGAACGGAATGGATTCCTCCATTATCTGTGTAATTCACTTCACTTGTTAACTCCTTCTGTCATCTATGTTCAAATAAGTTCATCTTTGATTTTTGTAAACTCCAATGGCTACTGAGTCAACCTGATCATCCTTTTGTTATAAGCTAGCAACTTAATTGCAGGAATCAGTTGAGGGAACCATCTCTGAGCTGCTTCCAACATAACAACATCCTTTCTTCCTTGAAAACATTACATCTGTACACACTACTCCAGATGTGATCTCCCTGTACAGCAGCAGCAACACTTTACCAGCCTGCTGTAAAGTTCCCACCCAGGCTAGAGCTGTCTCAGCTCTCTGGGGGAATACAGAGCATTGTTGGAAGATCATTGTCCTTCTCTACTCCATCAACATAACGGGAGATCTGGAGAAATTAAAGTTTGAGAAGATCATAAATGATGTGGCGAGATGATCTCTACCATTAATCTCCCCAGAGCCCACATCGCTCAGATTCCACCGAATCTAGTAGGTGGAGCGCAAAAACAGCGAGGAGGAGCACACATTGATGGGAGTTATACATCAAAGTGAAAGCTGCAATACAAATGCTGGACATGTTATAAAAGAGGAAATGAGATATACACATTTGTGGGTACTTCCGTAATAATGTACTGCTTAAATTATATCTAAACTGTGTTAACCCAATTGAATGCTCATGCTGGGAAAAAATGGATTTCATGACCAGGTGTAATATGGTTTACATCAACATTATGTCGAGCACTGAGCTCGACATCAGGTTATTTACGAATTGGTGTTGAGTGATCAGAAGAGCTAATTGACAATTTTGCTGGAAAGGACCTTTTGGGAACAGTGACCACAATGTATTGGTTTGCTTTTATGCTGTTTGAGTAAACGGCAGTTTTTGTTTTATTTGAAGTAACCGTGATAAGTCTGAGTCATGCAAGCCATGAAGGTGTGAGGAGAAAGTGGGGACTACAGATGCTGGAGGTTCGAGTCGAAGAGTGTGTTGCTGGAAAAATACAGTCAGGCAGCATACTAAGAGAAGATAAATAGATGTTTCAGGCATAAGCCCTTCATCAGGAATGAAGCATATGTGGCGAGGCGGCTGAGAGATAATTATGAGAAGGGGGTGCGGCAGCGGGGAGGTAACTGGGATTGTGATAGGTAGATGAAGGTGGTGTTGAAATGATGGGTGACAAAGGGAGACAGAACGCCTCATCTACTGCATCCATTAAACCCAGTGTGGTCTTCTCGATATTGGCGAGGCAGGAGGTCAACTTGTGGGTCATTTCAGAGAACATCTCTGGGACAGCCATATTGAACAACTCCATCGCCTTGTGGCTGAGCACTTTAACTCCCCTTCCCACTCTGCCAAGGACATGAGGGTCCTAGACCTGCTCCATCGCCAAACCGGAGCCACCAGAAGCATGGAGAAAGAAAGCCTCCTCTTCTGCCTTGGGACCCTCCAACCAAAGGGGATCCTAGTGGATTCCACCATTTCCCTTAATTCCACCTTATCCCACTCCAGCCTTCCAAGTCAGCACCGCCCTTTTGAATGTTCCTATGTGTACACAGTCCTTCCTATCAATCTGGCCGCCATCCTCTCCGACTATCACTTTCAACCCCACCTTCTTCTACCAATTAGATGAAAGGAGGCAGCTTAGAAAAATGCCAAGTGTGGCAGTAAGCCAGTAGATTCAGAGAAATGTCGGACCCAGCAAAGAATGACCAAGAAACTGAGAAGAAAATCAGAAAGAGAAAAAGCATGCAAACGAAAGAAAAATATAACGACTGCTAAAAAGCGTCTATCAATGCTTGAAAACAAATAAAAACAAGGTCAAATGTGGAACAGTTGGTGCGAGTTCAGGATAATCTATTGCAGAGAACAGAGAAATCGCAGGGAAAAGAAACAGTTTCTTTGGTGTCTATCTTCATGGAAGAATGTCCAGAAATTCTTCCAGAAATACCAAGTGACCATGGGACTTGTGTAAGTAAAGTCTAAGACCATTCTTATCAATTTTGGGTTCATCTTTGCAAAGAAAGCTGGATTGAATAATTATAAATCTGACAGACTGCATACAAGAATTCAGAGGAAGCAGCAATAGACATGTTGATTGATTCTAGGATTTTCACTTTATTTTCCGACACATTCCCAAAAGGCATTTCGCCAATCTGGATAAGGCAAAGGTTATAAATATTATCCAACAGTTTAAGAAAGGATGAATTTGGGAATGGTGAACTACAGACGAGTTATCTTGTCATCCGCAGTCGGGTGTCTGTTGGACTCGATTACAACGAACATGCTACTAGATATTTAGAAGGTAATAACATAACTGGGGAGTGTGAGAATGTACCGATGAAAGGAAAACCAGAAGTGGCAAACATCTTCAAACCATACCAAAAAATGATTCTTGTGGACATAGGAAATGAAGAATCAATGGATAACGTGTAGTTGGATATTTATGAGCTTTTTTTTAAAGAACTCACACAGCAAGTTCATAAGAAAAAATAAAGCGAGAGTTATTGGGAAGAACACATGCAAATGGGAAAGTAAAAATTAGGTTTACATTCATGTGAATGTAATTGGAAGATAGAGGATGTCGTGCACCATTTGCATCGAGCGTTGGTGAGACTAAACGTAGAATATTGTGTATCGTTTGGAGTCCCAATCTAAGAAAGAATATATTGACTGAAGAGGAACTTTAAAAGGTATTATACAGATTAATCCGTAAAATGCCAATATTGACTGATGTGGAAACTCAGCCTGCAATCTCGAGTTTCAAAACATGAGAGTTGATTGAGGTGAATCTTAGAAACATCGAAAGGACTGAATAACAGAGGGACATGAAGAAGTACAAGTAGACGAGACCTGGGAGAATCCCACTATATTCTACACGGACAAGGAGAACAGAATAATCAGCAAACAGTTAGTGTCCATTAGAAACCAAAGAGGCAATCAGTGTGTCAGGGTGGAGAACATTAATGGATTGTAACATGAGACCTTCACATCTATTTTACTTGGGAGAAGGAGGAGGCAGGTACAGAATTCAAGAAGATGGACTGGGAAGCTCTTGAACAAATTGATGTAAAATACGAGCAGGGATTTGAGGTTTTGTTCTGTACAAATTTGGACCAATCTCCATGTCTGAATGAGTTGTATCACAGGCGGCTATTGGGTCAAGTGAGGAAAGACCCTGACTGAATATTTTAATTAGAATCTTACCATAGGGGAGGTGCCAGAGAACTGGAGAACTGCGAATACGATTCCACTTCACAGTAAGGGTGGGAGAGATAGACCAGGGAACTATAGACGAACGAGTATTAGATCACTGTTAAGGAAACTACAGGATAAAATAGGGAAGGAGAAAATCGAAATCCAATCAGAGCTGCAAGGTTTGATCAGGGATAATCATCATGACTTTAACAGAAGGAAGTCACATCCAATGGATTTGATTGAATTAGTTTGAGGAGGTCGATTATTTAGTTTTGTAGGAAGGCCTTTGACAAATTTCCACCTGGGAAACTGAAAAAATAAAGTAAAATCTCACAATATGATGGATAACTTGACAGGTTATAACGAAAATTGTCTTAGTAGCAGGAGACAGAGGATGGTGGGAGAAGGCTGTTTGTGTGACTGGAGACCAAAGTCACCTGGTGTACCACAGAGATCAGTGTTGTGTCCCTTATCGTTTGTGTTATTCATAACAAAATATAGATCTGAATGTGGAGGGGGCTAGGTGGAGAGTGGGGAAGGTGTGATAAGTAAGTGTACGTTTGACATAAAGATTGGCTGGGTGGTTCACAGTGAGAAGGAAGGCCTTAAGTTACACGAAGATGCAGCTGGAATGGTCAGATGGACAGATCAATGGCAGATGGAATGTAACCCTGATAAATATGAGGTGATGCACTTTGGGAGAAGGAACCAGGCAGGGGAGGACTCAATGAATGGCAGCACACTGGGAAGCTCAGATTGTGATTCTCCACACATCCCTGAATGCGACTGGACAGGTTAATGCTTAAAAATGTGTTGCTGGAAAAGCGCAGCAGGTCAGGCAGCATCAAAGGAGCAGGAGAATCGATGTTTCAGGCAGATTCCTGAAGAAGGCTTATTCCCGAAAAGTTGATTCTGCTGCTCATTTGATGCTGCCTGACCTGCTGCGCTTTTCCAGCAACACATTTTTAAAGCTCCGATCTCCAGCATCTGCATTCCTCAGTTTTTCTCCTGGACAGGTTAATGGACTAGTTAAGAATTGGACCTTGGGTGTAGCGTTTCCTAATCAGGGTGTAGATCATAAGAGCAATACAGGGCTTTGGTTCGGCCAAAATGGAGTACTGTATGTAGCTCCGGGAACCACATTCCAGGAAGGATGTGATTGTACTCCAGGAGAGGGTGCAGAGATGATTCACCAGGATGTTCCCTGGGATGGAGCATATCAGCTATGGAGAGAGGCTGGATAAGCTCGGGTTGTTTACTTTGGAGCAGGGAAAGCTGAGGGGTCCGTGATTCAGAAGGATAAGATTATAAGTGACACGGACAGGGTGGATAGACAGCAGCTGTTCCTTTTAGTCAGAGGGTCAAGAACAAAGGGGCACACTTTTAAAGTGAAGAGATTGAAGTTCAGAGATGATTTAAACATTTTTTCACCTCGAGGTTTGGGGTTCTGGGATTACTTCCTGAGAGGGGAATGATTACCTCACAATCGTTAAAAAGTACTTGGACGAGCACTTGGATGTGTCATAATATTCCAGGCTGTGGGCCTGGTGTAGGAAAGTGGGACTAGTATAGATCGTGCTGTATTTCTGTTGGCACAGAGTCGATGCCCCTGTGAGTGTATGAGGTCAATCTTTGAGCATTTTAAGGCAGGAATTGATGGATTTCTGAAGAGTTATATTCATAAGGATTATAAGAGTGAATTGTATTAGCTTGTTAAATTATGTCAATGAGAGAAATATGAGAAAACAAGTGCAGTTTCCTTACAGTTTGAAACCAGAGAATGGAAAATGGGGAACAGGGAAATGGCAGAACTATGAAGCCACTACTTCAGTTCTGTCTTCACAGAACTTTCTAACAATACAAGGAAAACCGAGTCTGGTGTGGGAAAATGATAGAATACATGGAACAATAAACATTGTAAGTAAACGGTTTAGCAGAAATTATTGTGGCTGAAAGTCATGATCATAGACAACACTAACATAGATTCATGAAATGGGAATTATGTTTGAGAAACAAACTGGGAGACAAATGAAAGAGAAGCAATGGAGTTAAAACATTTTCATTTTTAGAAAAATGTTGGTCAATCTCCAAGCCCAATTTGCAAAATCAAGTCTGAGTGGATTGGGGCTAATATATGGACATGTTTCTACAATGGGACAACTGGCAGGAAACAGTAAATAGAAATAAACCGACTGCTCAAGTAATAGCCTGACATTTTCTGAAAGGTATGATTCTGTGAGTATGACTATGTCTCAGACTCCCCATTACCATCCCCGAATATCTCCAGTCTCATCAGTAGGACGGACACAGCAGAAGTGGCGGTACAGTGGGATACAGTTAGAAGGGAATTGCTCTTGGAGTCCTCAACAGTGACTCCGTATCCCATGAAGTCTCATGGCATTAGTTTGCACATGGGAAAGGAAACCTCCTGCTGATTACCATGTACCAGCCTTTATCAACTGATGAATCAGTACTCCTCCATGCTGACCAACACTTGGAGGAAGCACTGAAGTTAGCACGTACGCAAGATGTACTCTGGGTGGGGAATTTCAATGTTCACCACCAACAGTATCTCAGCTACAGCAATACTGATCGAGCTGGCCGGGTCCTAAAGAATATAATTGGTGGCAGGTGGTGAAGGAGCCAACAAGAGGAAAATACATACTTGTCCACAGCCTTACTAATATGTCAGTTGCAGAAGTATCTGTCCATGACAGTATCGGTAAGAGTGACCACCGCATAGTTATTATTGAGAATAACCTCCATCATTTTGGGTGGTACTATCACGGTGCTTTATAGGGCAGACTTCGAACAGATCTAGCAGCTCAAATCTGGATGTCCATAAGGTGTTGTGGTCATCAATAGCAGTGGAATTGTACTCCCGTAAAACCTCATGGCCTGGCATATCCCCCTCGCAACAATTACCATCAATCCAGAGGATCAACATTGGTTCAGTGGAATGTGCAGGATGGCAGGAGCAGCACCAGGCATACCTGACAATGAGGTGTTAGCCTGGTGAAGCCAGCAAACAGGACGACTTGTACGCCAACCAGCATAAGCAGTAACTGGTAGACAGAGCTAACTGATCCCACAAGCAACGGTTCAGATCTAAGCTCTGCAGTCCTTCCACATCAAGTCGAGAAACGTTGGGGACAATTAAACAATTCACTGGAGGAAGATATTCCACAAATAACCCCTTCCTCCATGATGGAAGAGCCCAGCACTTCAGTGTATAAGAACAGGCTGATGCATTCGCAATAATCTTCAGATCTTCAGCCAGATGTGCTGAGTGGATGATCCATCTCAGCCTCCTCCAGTGGTCCTCAGCAATTCAGTTACCAGTTATCAACCAATCTGATTCAGTCCACTCGATATCCAGAAACGATTGGAGATACTGGATACTCCATAAGGCCCATAATCTGACAACATTCAGGCAAAGTACTGAAAACCTGTGCTCCATAACTTGCCACTTCCCTTGCCAAACTGTTTCAATACATTTACAACTATGGCTTTTCCTCATTATGTGGAAAATTACCCCAAGTATCTCCTGTATATAAAAAGCAGAACAAATCCATTCCAGCCAATTGCCACCCCATCAGTCGACTCTCGATCATCAGTAAAGTGGTGGAAGGTCTCTGTGCTTTTCAGCAGCAACCTGCTCAGCAATACCCTGATCAATGGCGCTCAGTTTGGGCTCCACCAGAGCTACTCAGCTCCTGACCTCATTACTGTGGTTCAAACATGGACAAAAGAGCTGACTTCCAGAGGTGGATTGAGAGTGACAGCCCTTTAAGTCAAGGCTGCATTCGACCAAGTGTGGTATCAAGGGGCTTTAACAACACTGAAATCAATGGGTATCGAACAAAATCCCTGCTGGTTAGATTCATAACTGACACAATAGACAATAGACAATAGACAATAGATGCAGGAGTAGGCCATTCTGCCCTTCGAGCCTGCACCGCCATTCAATATGATCATGGCTGATCATTCCTAATCAGTATCCTGTTCCAGCCTTATCTCCATACCCCTTGACTCCACTATCTTTAAGAGCTCTATCCAATTCTTTCTTAAGGAAGGTGGTCATGGTTGATGAAGGTCAGTCAATGCAGCTCAAAATCTGTAGGAGTCCCTCTAGCAGTGATCGAAAACTTCTTCAGGGCTGCTTCATCAATGACCTTCCCTCCATTTTAAGGTCAGAAGTGGGGATGTTCGCCAATGATTGTACAATGTTCTGCAACGTTTGTGGCTCCTCAGATACTGAAGTAGTCCATGTTCAAACGCGACAAGATCTGGAGAGTATCCAGGCTGACAAGTGGCAAGTAATATTCAGGCCACACAAACGCCAGACCATGACCATCACCAATAAAATACACTCTCACCTGCCCCTTGGCATTCAATGGTGTTACTATCACTGAATCCTCCAGTATCAGATTCCTGGTGGGTAATCATTGCTCAGAAACTCACTGGTCTCGCCATATGAACACAGTAACTCTAAGAACTGGTCCGATTCAAGGAGTTCTGCGGCGAGTAACTCACATCCTGACTTCCAAACGTCTGTTCATCATCTACAATGCATAAGTCAGAAGTGTAATAGGAGACTCCCAATTTGCCTGGATGAGTGCAGCCCCCAAAACACTCAAGAAGCTTGATACCATCTAGGACAAAGCAGCCAGTTTGACTGTCCCTTCATCCACAATGCTCCACCATCAACGCTCAGCAGCAGCAGCAGTGTTTTACTATCCACATGCTGCAATGAAATGATTCACCAAAGATCCTCAGAAACCATCTTCCCAACTCACGACCATGTCTATCTAGAAGGACAAGGGCTACAGATGTATGGAAATACCATCATCTTCAGGTTCCCTCCAAGCCATTCACCATCCTGAATTGGAAATATATCACCGCTCCTTCACAGTCACTGGGTCAGAATCCTGGGATTCCCTCCCTAATGGCATTGGAGGTCAACCACAGCAGGTGGACTGTAGTGTTCAACAAGGCAGTTCACCACCACCTTCTCAAGGGCAAATAGGGACGGGCAATAAATGCTGGCCCAGCCAGTGACACCCAGATTCACGAAATAAATAAATAGAAATTAACAGAGGATGGTTGCTGAGGTGTCGCAGGGATCGGTGCTTGGGGCCCAGTTATTCACAATGCCCTTTAAACATTTGGTTGCTGGAATCAGATACAATATATCCCAGCCTGCTGACAGCACTAACGGATGTGGGATTGTGAGTGGGTGAGGAGGATGTAAAAAAGCACCGAGAAGACGAGGACAAGTGGAGTAATGGGTAAATACATGACAGATGGAGAACAATGTGGATAGAGGTGACGGTGTGCCCTCTGGTGGAAACGATAAATTGGCAGCCTACCATTTGAAAGGGATTGGTTGAAACATGTTGATCTGCAAAGGGAGGAATGCTCCTTTTTTGTTGTTTCCTTCTGCATAAACCTCTGAGGCCCCTGCAGCGCAGTGAGTTCTGTAACCAGAAGTCAATACTGGGCATGGCATTGGCACGCTGCCCAGTGTACACAGACCCACCAAGTGGGGAGCTGTAACACTGAAAAGTATCTGCATCTCCTTGTACACCAGTCGTTGAAAGTAATATTGCAGAAACAGAAAGCAGTGCGGAAGATAAATGGTGTGTTGACCTTCATTTCAGGGGGATGTGAGTCCAGAAGAAAAGGTGTCTTACTGCAGCTGTACAGGGCCTTGGTGAGATATCATCTTGAACATTGTGCAGTATTGTGTGCTGTGTTGGTCTCCTTCCCTCATAAATGACAAACCTGACATTGATGGAGAGCTGTGAAGGAAGACCAGACAGATTTCTGAGATTACTGGCTTCTTGTGGGAGCAGAGTTTGGTTGACTGGACCAGTATTCCATGGGGTTTAGGAAAATGGGTGGAGATCTCAGTGAAATATACAAAACTCTGACAGGATGAGACAGATTGGAAGCAGGGATGATAATTCCCCAGGCTGGGACTTCTAAAAGAATGGGCCACAGTATTTGGTACAGGCAGTCACTCTGCATTGAGATGATAATAAATGTCTGCTCTCACTGATTGGGGAAACTGGGGAATTCGCTCGCACCTGGAAAGCGAGACACTGATTATAAATAAGGATTTAGAGACAGTAAAGAGATGGTGGGAGAGCAGGAGTACGGTATGGAAATGAAGGGCCATCCATCATTATGTTGATTTGGTTAGCAAACTCGGTGGACCAAACGTACTACTGCACCGCCTATTTTATAGCTTCCCAAGGTTACTCACATTAACAGATATGTATATCGTGTGGGGTAAGTGCATTGAGGAGATTTTTTCCATGAACTCGAATGGGGAGGCTAAATGTGTTTTCCATTCCCGATGTTTCTGTGCCGTCTGTGGGAAAGCTCTGTAAATGCTGTCACAAGCTCTCAGATGTTAGGAAGGAGGTTTCTGCAGAGTCGACAGGACTGTGTTCCGATTCCCTTTTCCGACACTGATGTTGAGGCCGGGTGTTCTGTCCGGTTTCATCCTTTCAGACCTCGGAGTAGTTTGATACAAATGAGTGCTTTGCTTGTCAATTTCAGAGACCAATGAAATGTTTATCACATGTCAGGGTCTTTGGAGTCACTTTTAGGCCAGCCCAGGAAATCATGGGAGATTCACTTCCTAAAAGTACATTGGAGAAGGAAATTCTGTTTACAATCGATATTGGCTTCAAGGTCACTGATACTGACCCCAGATTTTAGATCTCGATATTTTATTAATTGTCTTTAACTTCCACCCGCTGCCAGATAATTAGCCTGGTCTGGATTAGTAATCCAGTGACATTTCCACAATAGCAACATCTCCACATGGGGACCTGTCAAAAACCATACTGAGAAGGTTATTTCTGTGCTGCTTGATAGCTCTGACAAAAAGAACTCCCACCAATTTGACTGTTATAATGGGACTGAGGAGGTGGTAATTGGTCAGATTGTAATTATTCCCGTTTTTGGGGACTGGAAATAGCTGAGTATTTTTCTTTATTGCCAGGGAGATGTCAGAGTTGATGCTGGAATGAAAAAGTTTCCCCAGGGACACGGCTTGTTGTGCAGCACACCTCTTCAGTTCTATTGCAGGAATGGTGTCAGGGCCCATTGTCTGTGTCGTATATACTGTGTTCACGTGTTTCTCCATGTCATGTGAAGCGAATCAAATTGGTTGAAGACTGGCATCTGTGATTCTGTGGGCATCATGATGAGGGTGAGGTGTATCATCGACTCAACACTTCTGGAAGAAGATGGTGCAGATAAAACATCCGTCTCTTTTACACTTATGTGCATGTCTGTTCCATTATTTAGGATGGGAATGTTTGTGGAGCCTTCTCCTCCAGTCATTTGTTTAATCGTCCATCATCATTTGTGACTGAATGTGACAGGACTGCAGTGCTTCGATCAGATCTGTTGGTCAAGTCTGGTAGCTTTAATGAGTTAGCATCAGGTTAAAGTTCATGTGATTCTGATTCTGACATCTTCACCCACACTCGTCACTGAGCCATAGATGGTGTGATGGTAATGGCAGACTGAGGTGTTTCCCTGGCAAAAAGTTACAGGTTGTGGTCTAATGCATGTCTGTTTCTCCTGCTGCTGTGGTCTACAGCACTACACGAACACGCAGTTTCGAGCTGCAATATCTGCAATGCAATTCTGCTGTCTGTTTCCCAATTCTCACTGAGACCCATTCACCCATCAACCCTGCACTCAGTGGCCTAACCTGGTTTCTGATGTGGATATACTTCCATTTTCAAACTTTCATTTTGCTGATGGTCTCTCCCCGGGTCTTGCTTCCAATCTGACACATTCCGCAAAAGAATTGAACTAATCTTAATGCAAATGTTTAATTCATCTGAATCTCTTTCCTTGAGAAATACCATCTGCTGTGTTTAAAGTAAATGTTTTTCCTCTGTTTCTTTCCCTGACCATGATTGAGAGCTCTATAGTGCCAGTGATGTCAGCCTTATGTAATTGCAAAGCCAATGAATTCTTTGGATTCCCAATCATTTTCACCACATTGTTCATTTTCTCTTTTGGTTTGATGCCTTATCACTCATGGCTGCCTTGTTCGCCCCCATGAGTATGTTTCAAGTTCTTGGGGTTGCATTTCTGGGATTATCTCCCGAATTATCCCCAGAACCTCCTCCCATTGCTGCTCCATGGTCTTTCCTGCTCAGCTCCCCTTCCAATTAACTCTGGCCAGCTACGCTCGCATGCCTTTGTAGTTACATTGCGTAATTATAACCACATTACATCTTGAAGAGAGCGCTAGATATAAACTGAAAGAAGGAGCTTTGGGAGATGGGACACGAAGAATAATTGGTGGATTTCTTAACTAGATACAAAGGGAGATCGAGAGACAGGATATAGATATGGAGATGCAGAAAATGAGAAAACTACATTATCGAAAGAAGTAGATGAACATCCCCCAATGTTTTTGCAAAGCCTGTGTGCTGTGGTCCTTTGTACAGTGCATGTACAACAGAGTAATATGTTTAAATGCTGAGTCTGATGCCAGAATATTTATCTCCAATAATATGACAGACACTAGCTTTGGAAAGAACCCAGCAGGCCAACACATTGAATTCCCGGTAGAAAGGGGATTAACTGAAATCAGTTGGGACATCAGAATCAAGAATTTGGAGCATACATCCTGGTGAGAATGAGAGAATAGAGTTGGGAATTCCAGAAAAGGAGGGAACGTTGAGAGGATCAATCATGTTTTAATGTTTTATCAATTTTATACATCATATGCATCATTTTTCGTTAACTGTGTCTCTGTTGTTCATTTACGATTGTGTGGACACATATGAAAAATGCGACTTATCTGCACACACACATTGATTAAATAGTGTATATAAAATCACTTTTCCACCATTGATACTGTCCTGTTGTCGTATTACGAGGATATATAAACACCAACTAGCCACCAAAAGACATGACCCACTATCACTATGTTCCATACATACAGACAAAGAAAGGCACCACTTTGACTGGGACAAAGCACACACACATGCTAAGACACGCAAGGACCTTCTTAGAGGAATGGTATTCTAACCAGAAGTCCATCAATAAACGCATCAATTTAGATCCTGTCTACATTCTTTTGTTAAAATAACGAGAAATGACATCACCCAATTTACGAAACCAAGACCTATAAATAGAGAGGCTGGACATACCACCAGCATTTCAGCAGATACTCTCATTGATTATGTCACCTAGTCATGGTGACGAAATTTCTGCAAACGTACCTTCAAGCTCAGCGAGCTAACTTGCATACATATAAATTGTTATTTTGTTGTTTACTAGTGGAATTTAAGAGTGCTCTGTCGCTCATGTTTTGACAGATTATGATGTGAGGTGAGCTTTTCTAGGTGGGTGATTTTAATTAACAAAGGAGTTCGACATTGATGTCATAACAGTTTGGGGCCTTGCCGTGTGGCACTTGGACCGACTTGCACAGATTTGAGATACAACAAGTCCCAGCAAATTCCAACTCATTGCAATTAGGGACTTTGATCTTCAAATAAAACCAGTTGGAAAATTCGTTTAATTTTGTTACTTGTGGTTAGTTAAATGAGGGAAATGGCTTTTAACATTACTAAAGAGGTTCTCAAATTTTCCGAGGAAGTTTAGAAAGACAGAAGGAGGACCTTTTTTGGAATTAGCAAACAGCTTGGAATTGGGTTTAATAGGGAGAAAAGAGAAGTTGAAATTGTATTGGAGTTAGTTAAGCACTTTGATGTATCAGAGAAATAGGTAATTGCAGTAGAGTTATAAAAATTAAATTGCAAATGTGGCAACTGGAGTTAGAAGATAAAAAAAGGGACGAAAACAGAGAGAGACGAAAGAGAAAGAGAAGAAAAAGAAAGAGCGAGGGGATTTGAAATTTAGAAGTTGGGAATTAGACAAGAAAGTTAAATTAACAGGATGGAGATGAAGGGAGAATGGAGGGATGTATACAGCTAGGTTAGCAACTTGCCATGTTTCGATGAGAAAAATGTCAAAACCTTTTTTATTTCATTTGAAAAAATGGCTAGGCAGGTGACGTGTCCAGTGAACTTGTGGGTAATGCTAGTTCAGACTAAGCTGGTGGGCACAGCTGGTGAGGTATGTGCAGCGCTGTCAGATGAGGGATCAAGAGATTATCAAGATGTTAAATTGGCTATTTTGATTGGTTATAAATTAGTACTAGAAGCATATAGACAGAAGTTCAGAAAAATAGAGACGGAACCAGGTCAGACTTATATTGAGTTTGAAAGAATTAACTACAGTCACTTTGACAGATGGGTTCTGGCTTTAAAATTGGAGAAGACCCGTGAGGCTTGAAGGGAGATTAATCTGCTGGAGAAGTTAAAAGACTTAATTCCAGAGATAATAAGAATTCATCTGAATGAATAGAAAGTTCAAGAAATGAGAAGCGCGGCAGAAATGGCAGGTAAATATGCACTGGGGCGTGTGATGAAATTTAGCTTCTGGCAGGAATTTCATCCTGTGAGGGATAGAAATTGGGAAAAGGGACGATCACACATTACAAAGCGAACAGTAGCTCACAATAGTTTACCACAGGTGAAGAAAGAAGCCCAAGGGGGTTGAAAGGTGGTGAAAGGATTCAGGTGCTCTCACGAAAAGGGAGTGGGACACATAAAATTACTGTGCTGGTGGTTTACGAAGGGCAGGCACAAGATAAAAGTTGTATTCACTGCAGTAAGCTAGGACACACCGTGCTGGGCGTTAAAGGAAGACACTTTGGGGAAAGATGCGGTAGAAGAGGCTAAACCCAGTGGCATTAGTGAAACTGGTAAAGGAGACCCCAGGTGGAGCCGAGGAGCTGCAGGAAATTGCACAGCCGAGGCAAGGGCTGGGTATGGAGGCAGTGCCTGATCTCTCTAAAGAATTCACCTCTGTAGATAAAGTTTACTCAGAAAGAACAGGGGGAGAAGGACAAGAAGTTTTAATTTTGTGAGATATGGGATCTGCTCAGTCTCTAAGTGTTGAGAAGTGAAGCGCCGGAAAATTCACAACAGATCAGACAACATCCGAACAGCAGGACGATCGAATATCAGGCAGAAACCCATCGTCAGGAACACGGTGGGGGGACAAGGGGACTGAAAGATAAATACGAGGATAGTAGCTGACATGGTGGGAGGGACAATGGGAAGGCAATAAGAAGATGCAGGTGGGAGTGATAGTGATATGTCGGAGGGTAGGGTGGAGTCGATAGGTGGAAAGAAAGATGGCTAGTTAGGGTAGTCCAAGAGGGCAGTGCTAGGTTGAACGCTTGGATCTGGGAGAGGTTGGTGGAGGGGAGATTTGGAATTTGGTGAATTCAACGTTGATGCTGTTCAGTTTGAGTGTTCCAGCTGTCCTACCACCGATAGGAGTCCTATCACCCTCCTCTCCGACCTACCACCATCACACCCCACTTGCATCTACCTATCGCATTCCAAGCTCCCTTCCACCCCGCTCCACCCCCACCCGCCCATTTATTTCTCAACCTCCTTCCCCTTCCCTTACCTCCCACTTTCCTGATGAAGCAATTATGCCTGAAACGTTAACTCTCCTGCCCCTCGGATGCTGCCGACGTGCTGTGCTTTTCCAGCCCCACACTTTTCAATTCTAATCTCCAGCATCTGCAGCCCTCACTTTCTCTTACACTCTAATCGTAAGAGATGAAAGTTTTTTTTCACTCTTTCTGGCATGTTAATCAAGAGCGTGTTAATTTGTGGATTGGGGACAGAAATTAAGCATTCCCTTGTGTAACATCAGGATGGAATGCCAAATCAAGATTCCAGAAGCAACAGTGACAGTGAGTAACAGAGTGTCAGTTTCAGGAATACAGTTTGTTCTTGGGAACGATTTAGCAGGACGCGAGGTGGGATAGGCACCCCTTGTGGTGGAGAAGCCAAAGGAAGACTAGGAAATTGGTGAGTTAAAAGAAAATTAAAGAGGAATTTTTCCAGACTGTGTAGTAACAAGATCCCACTGTCATAAGTTACAGCAGGAACGAAAAACGAACGAAAAGGACAAATGGGTTGATGCTCCGTGAACTGACACCCTGTTTGATGAAACGGTGCAGGGAAAACCTAAACAGGCAGAGGATCAGGCAGAGATGTTTCGTCCAGAAAGGCTAATGGACTGACAACAGATATATACACACATTCATACACACACACAGAAAAGGAATCAGAATATGTTGATGAATGCTATTAACTTAAAGATAGAATCATAAAATTAAAATGGAGACCCTGATAGGTTACTGCAGAATGGAAATCGGCCGAAGTGTACCAGATTGTGTTAGCAGTAACGTACAGTGTTACGGGTAGCTCATAAACTAACTGCAGGCGGTCACCTAGGTGGACAGAATACTCAGGCTAAGGCACAGAAGCATTGCCACTGGCCTGGAATGCACAAGGACGCTGTTAATTTTTTTTTTGTACGTGACATTGATACCAAATGGTATGTTAGTAACAGGCAGTAATAAAACCAGCACCTTTCTTGCCAATTCCTGCATTCGAAGAACCTTGCTCGTGGGTTATGATTAATTGTGTAGCTCCCCTTTCTAAAGTAAAAGTGGAAACCAATACTTGCTGACAATAATGGATGTGTCTACCAGATTTCCAGAGGCAATTCCATTATTGAAGTGTCAAGGCATACAGGGAGGTGGAGGAGTTGGTAGCTTTCTTTACTCGCTGTGGGCTACCCAGAGAGATTCAGTCAGACCAAGGGTCTCATTTTACCGCTCAGCTGTTTAAGGAAGTCATGGATTGCTTATCCATACAGCACTTCAAATCAAGGGCGTCCCATCCTGAATCCCAGGGAGCCTTGGAAAGTTAGCATTAGACGCTGAATACTATGTTAACAGCGTACTCTCAGGGTTGGCCAAATGATTGGGATAAAGGTGCCCCATTAAAGTGTTTGCCATTATAGATGCCCCAAATAAATCTACTTCCTTTGAGTTAATATTCGTACATGAAGTGAGAGGTCCTTTGAGATTAATTAAATATAAATTGACAGGAACGAAGTCGGAAATCTCACACCTGGATTATGAAGGAGAGAGTAGATGGAGTAGGTGAGTTTGCTAAACTGTATCTGAAGAGCACAGCATAGAACGAAGCAGGTGGCAGATAGAAACACTGAAACTGTGACGATTTCCCGTGTGGATGACGTTATAGTATTGTCACCAGTAGTAAGAAATCTCTTCAAAGCCAGGTTTAGTGGCCCTTTTCAAATTAAAAAAAAATGTGGAGTCAGTTAAACTATCGAGTAAAGATACGAGAGATGACAAAAAACTTTATTGAGTATTTCATATGGATGAATAATACACCAGCCACATTTAAGACTGAGAAACAGAGTTGTGGCCATATGAACAAATTGTGCAGCTTATCTGTATGTTGCAGTGATCTTTAGCAAGTGATTGAAAGCTCACATGTTACAGTTGGCAGAGCATGTTGAACGATTACAAAAGCAAACTTGGTAATAAACTTAAAGAAAACAGAATTCGCGAAGGCAGAAGTGACGTTCTTGGGACATTACATTGGACATGGAAGGCTGACCCCATGGAACACAAAGACGAAGGGCTTTGAGGAATTCCCACGACCATCCTTGAAGAAAGGTGCTTCAATTTTTGGAATTGAGTGGATTCTATCGGACGTTTGTTGCAAACTTCAGCAGTGTATTGACACCACTGATGGAGTTATTAAAGAAGAACACAGAATTGAGGTGGACTGAACAATGCCAGGAGGCATTTGAGAATTTTAAAGCAGGATTAATCACCGCACCAGCTTTAGCTGCACCAAATATTCTGAAACCCTTTGAAAATTGTGTTTGATGCTCGGGATATAGAGGTCGGAGATGTATTGATACAGAAAGAGGATGACGAAATTGAATGGCTAATTGGCTACTTGTTGATAAAACTCAATATCCACCAGAACAAAAATACAAAATCTCCATTATTGAACAAGAATGATTAAGTTTCACACTGGCCTGACAATATTTTAATGTGTATATGACAAACAAATTGTCGGAGATGGTTGTGGACATCAACAAATCTCTCGCATGTTTTGGAATATTTAAAGACCAGAATATGAGACTATTTAATTGGAGTCTTACCTTACCGACTTTAAACTCACAAAATGTACAGGCTGTGGCTCCTACAATGTGATAGCAAATGGGTTTCGCGGATTTAAAGGAAAGCAGTGTAGATAAGATTTGACTTATTCCAGTGTTGTATTGGTGTGCAGAATTAATATGAATGATATAACTGAGATTAATACCTTTGTATTTCATATAATTGGGATTAAGAATTAGAGGAAAAGGAATGATGCCATCTTTTCATTCTGCTGGTTCATTTTATTTTCTGAAGTGGGAAGATGTTATGAAGCCAAAAACATGTATGGGCATTTTAAGACAGAACGGGTTTTGTTGAATAGAAAGTAAAGCCACAGATGCCAGCTAAAGGTCACACTGTTCCACATGTCACCATTAGCTGAGAAATGGATACCTGAGTTTTGGTTGCTGTTTTGACAGCCATTCAAATGCAACCAAAGAGTTTAAATAACGCTCAGGATACCAGAAACCAACAGAATTTGAATATTATTGTTTGGACACCTGGACAGCAATCAAATTATGAGAATTATTGTATCATGGGGAGTATATAAACCCAGCATTTTGAACACTGGAGGGAGAGCTGCTGCCATCCAACAGCAGAGCAACTGCTGTAGAGCAGGAGTGCTAACTGGCCATCTCAAACACTCTCTATCAAAGTCACATGTTCATGTAATCCTACTTGCAATAAAAAATGTGACCCAGGGATATCAGCAGTTGAAAGAGTGAACACAGCGGGGAAGATAGAGACTGTCTGGTCTTGAGATTTTAATGTTTCATATGTGGGTTGTTGGAACAGCATATTTTTACAGATTTGGAGTCAGATACTAAGTAGCTAAGAAAAGAGGGGCTTGTATTTGTGAATAGTTGTTGTTCAGTGTTCACTATTAAAGTTAAGAAACTAACTTGATAATTTTTGTTTACATAGGGGAATGTAGGAGATCAGTGTCGCTGATATTTTAACAGATTACGAGGTGAGGCGAGCTTTTCTGGGTGTTTGGGTTTAATGAACAGACGGGTCGACTCCACCTTGTAAGCATCCATCCACGCTAACCCCATTTCCCTGCAGTTGGCCCATATGCTTCCAGTCCTTTCCTATCCACATATTTATCCAAATGTTTTTGAAATGTTGTTAATGTACCCCCCTCAACCACATCTGCTGGCAGCTCATCCACGTACCAGCCTCTGTGTAAAGAAGTGACCCCTCAGGTTCCCCTTTATTCCTTCCCCTTTAACCTAAACTGATACCCTCTAATCCTCGATTCGCTACACCTTGGAAAAAGACTGAGAACATTAACCCTATCATACCCCTCATGATTTTATAGAGCTCCATAACGACTCCCTCAGTCTCTTACACGCTAAAGAAAAGGTCCTAGCTTGTCCACCCTCTCCCTATAACTCTGACCATTGGGTCCTGGCAACGTCCTTGAAAATTTCTTCTGCACTCTTTCTAATTTAATAACATCCTCCCCATAACAAGGTGACATAACTGAACACAATACTCCAAGTGCGGCCTTACCAAAGTCCAGTGTAACTGCAACATAAATTCCCAACTTCTATACTCAAAATCCGCCTGATGAAGGCCAATGTGCCAAAAGCCTTCTTCACTACCCTGTCTCTCTGTGTCTCCACCCTTAGAGAACCGTGCACCTGAACGCCAAGGTCCGTCTGCCCACTGCACCCCTTAAGACCCTCCCATTCACCATGAAACTCCTACCTTGATTTGAGTTCCCAAAATACAAGACCTCACGCTTCTATATTAAATTCCATTTGCCATTTCTCGGACCATTTCCCACCTGATTAAGGTCCTGCTGCAATTTCTGATAAACTTCCTCACTGATCATGCTCCCAATTACTTTAGTGTCATCTGCAAACTTACTAATCATACCTTGTACATTCTCAACCAAATCATAGATAACAAAAAGCAATGGACCAAGCCTCCGGTCTGACAAACATCCTTCCACTCAACCCTCTGCTTCCGACCATCAAACCAACTGTGTATCCAATTGGCCAGTTCCCCCCGCATTCTACGAGATGTAACCTTCCTGAGCAGCCTCCTATGTGGAACCTTATCAAAGGACTTACTGAAATCCGTAGAGCTTACGTCTATCATTCTGCCCTCATCAAACGTCCTGGTAACTTCATCAAAGGACTTTAAAAAATTTGGAAAGCATGATCTCCCACTCACAAGTCTATGCTGACTGCTCTGAATCAATCTCTGTGTACGTAATGGGTGCAGACAATGGCATGCTGTCATTCATTGTAAGATGATTCGAGTGCATAAGTAAAGCCATCTTCCTGCTGTTGTAGAGCCTTGCTGAGCGAGCATTTGGGGCACTCTCTACAGATGTGATGTTCTTTGTAAGGAATGCTCTCCTTACCACAGACACGGGTGATGGTAACATAAGGATAGAGTGAATAAGCTAAGTTTTTAATCTGGAGAGCTGTGAGAGATGAAGAAATGGTGATGCTAAAACACGAGGAGTGGCAGTGATCACTTATTTCCAAAACAGACATTGACAGGGAGAGAAATTCCGTATTTTTCCCAGGATTGATTGGTTTGATTTATTGTCACGTGTACCTCAGTACAGCGAAACACTTTATTTATGAGCAGTGGAGGCAGATCATAGTAAGAATGGCCAGACAGATCATTGGGTGGAAATAGACTTGGACAGAGTAAGGCATACAGGTTACACTGAACAGGACGTGCACTAGACAAGATCAACATGAATAAGATCACCATTATTTGAACTTAGAGAATGCATTCATCAGTCTAACATGACTTTCCTAATAGTTTATATGCCTAAATTAACTATCCCCACATTATTGCGCAGTCGGCGAGTGAGCCCTGTACTGAACCTCAGGTTGCTCACAATACCCAACAGAAGGCCACAATACCTTCCGTCTGAAACAGGTAGCGAATCCCACCAGCATCCACCCTACATAGAGAACACCAGGCTGTCTTCTTGGAGATAGAAGACGCCCTCTTGATACTTCACACAAGATATATGGCTTCCCTGCTCACCATTAGAAACCCACGTTAAAGTCCCACATGTGTATCATGAGCAACAGAGCCAAGAGGAACAACGTAGAACAGTCTGTCTGTCCAGCCTCTTCTCCACTTGTTCATCATGTTCGAGCATCAATTAGGAGACACTTAGGACTGCCGATGCTGGAGATCAGAGTAGAGCATCAATTGCTGGAAAAGCACAGTGGGTCAGGCAGCATCCAAGGACCAGGAGAATCGACGTTTTGGGCAAAAGACATTCATCAGGAATCAGCAAAAATTACCTCATTCTGCCCCCGTGTAAGTGCATTGCGGTGGGAATGGCCTCCTGCTGTTTCTGTATAAGTGACTCAAGGGAGTGATTGGCTTCAATCTCGTCCGATTGGACAGGGCCAAGGGCCTGACTGGTTTACCCCTGGTTCCTGTTTGACAGCTCATTGCACTGACTCGTGTGGCAATGCTGCAGCTTAAAGTGATTATTTTTTCCGGGTTTCTTTGAAGAGAGATTGAACGATCGTTACAAAGCTGGCCAGTTAAGACCACTTGAGTAACTGCTAAGGAGGCCTTGTGTTTATTTTAATGCAGCCTGAATGTGTGTGTCCAGCTCTCACAGATTAGGATCACTGTGATTTGGTTTCTCATTGACATCAGAAACTATTAGGGTCTCCACAGAGTTGGAAGCTTCAGTGAATGTTTCCTGGTTGCTACCGTCTCTGAAATTTCTCTTGATGCTGTTTTTAATTCCAGGATTGGAGAAATGTTTGTGACAATCTGTGTCTGAATATTTCTTTTTGACAAGGGCTGTGTTGATGGGATTTTCCTATATTGGAACAGTTCATTAGTAATTGTTCCTAGTTCTGTTATTCTGTTAACTTGACCAATAAAATTACATTATTTTAACTTCCTCTTTCTATGGATTCATTTTTTCTTTCGTATTTAAGTAGATTGTGTTTTGCTTCACAGTGCAGTTTGACCATTCACAGTGCATCTGGAACAGACAGTTTACATTTCCTTTAAAATAAGAAAACATAAACGTCTAGGCTACCGCTGTCAAATCTTTTCGAGGGTCTGTGGTGTGATCCATCACACTAGACTCCTTCTCTACCTGAGTAATAGGCTGGAGGCACTGAATGGGCTGTCACTGTTCTTCCCCAATAGTGTCAATGGGCTGAACGACTTCCTCATATTCCTGTGAAACCAGCGTGAGGTGCTGATTGAACTCTTGTTTTACAGTGGCAATGTGCAGTGTCAGGCAGTGCAGTTACATGAATATTATGGAGCCTTTAACAGCACAAGTCTGAATTGAGTCTGGATTAGTGGTGCTTGAAGAGCACAGCAGTTCAGGCAGCATCCAACGAGCAGCGCTCTTGGATGCTGCCTGAACTGCTGTGCTCTTCCAGCACCACTAATCCAGTATTTGGTTTTCAGCATCTGCGTCATTGTTTTTACATTCATGAATTGAATCTGGGTCTTGCGACACAAATGCACAGACCAGTTCAGGAGCTGACGGGGGGACAAAATGTTCTGAACATTGTGGAACCTTCAGTGACCATCCCCACTTCTGATCTTATGGTGGGGAGGGTGGGGGCTGGGAGACATTAATGAAGCAGCTGAAGCTGTTTGTGAAGAGGAAGCTACCCTGAGTATCTCCCACAGAGGTGACACAGGACTGAGATGGTGAACATCTTCCTTTGTGCCATATTTGACCCCAAACACTGGAGAGGTTACTCTGATTCCCATTAAGTGCAGTTTTATTAAGCTCCTTTATGTCAACAGAAGTCAACTACTGCCTTGATATTGGGGCCAGTCATTTTTGTCTGAACCCTTGTGACAACCCCTTTTTTTCACATCAATAGGCCATGATACAGTAGCAGCAAGTGTTTTCTTCAAACAGCTGGTATTGAATGTCAGTGCTTCTCTTCGCAACAGTGTTCGGGAGCTAGATGACTGAACGTATTTGAAGAGGAGGAAGATGGACATTGACCTGTCAGAGAGTTGAGGGCTATGAAGAATTTGATATGAAAAAGGATTTGAGACGAAGAGCAGATCAGTCATGATATTAAAGAAGGGCAAGGCAGGCTTGGGTGATGAACAACACGCCCCTGTTCCTGATGTTCTCCCATTCTGTTATTGGAAAGTTAGTGGGTGTTATTTTCATGAATGTTCTGTTATTGAATGTTGCAGACAGGGAGACCAGAGGATTTTGTGAGCCATCCCTGAGTCAGGTATGGGTTGGAGGGGGCTGTATTCACACTGAATCTGGGTGTACAACATTCGTTATGATTAGATTAGATTACGACCAACAAATGAAGCACAAGTTGCAGAAAGGGGAAGCTCTGTGAAGAGAGATGAGGGGCCTCTTTCAAACCCAGCCTGTGTTTTCCAATTACATTTCCCAATTCACTTCAAACCGTGTGGGACAGTACTGAGGGGCTGAATGGTCTCCTGTGTTTCTGTGCAACAGGTTATAGGAGTAAGGAGCCTCCACCTGCTCCTGTCTAGCAGTTTTGAGGGGCTGAATGGAACACAGGAACATGGGACTGAGGAGCAGGAGTGGGTCATTAGATATTTTGAGCCTTCTCCACCAGGCACTAAAATTGTAGCTGATCAGGTTGTGGTCTCAGCCTCACTTTCCTGTCTGCGTCCCAATGTGCATGACTCACTTCTTTGTCAAATATTAAAGTAACACAGTTTTCAATCAATGTGAACATAGAGACACGATAACCTTCCACTGAAGAGAATTCTGACTTGAAAGGTCCTTTCAGAATTATTCGTCATCCCTCAGAGAGTCATGCAGAATGGAAACAGACCCATTAGTCCAATCTGTTCACTCCGGTCAGATATCAAATCTGATTTAGTCCCATTTGCCAGCATTTGGCCAATATTCCTCCTGTGATTGTACCCGCCTTGACCACTTCCTCTGACTGCAATTTCTGTACAGACACCACTCTCTGTGTTAAATATTTACCTTCAGGTCCCTTTAAATAATTCGCCCTCTCCCTTTCAACCTGTGCAGTCTTGTTTTGGAACCCCCTATCCTTGGGAGCAGAACATGGCTGTACAGAATATCCATGCCCCTGATGATTTTATAAACCTCTATAATGTTGCCTCTCAACCCCTGACATTCCGGGGGAAACACCTCAACGTAATCATCCTCGCCCTATAGCTCAAGCTTCCAGTCCTGGAACATACGTGTAAGTCATTTCTGCAGAAAACCGAGTTGTATGCAGTATTCTTAAAGTGGCCTCACCCACATCCTGTACAGATGCACCATACCACCACAACTGCTATACTCAATGCTCTTACTAATTAAGGCAAATGTGTTCAGCACCACTCTGTCTACCTGCGACTCACTACTACAGGTAATCATGTACGTAAACATCAGAAAGTTAACATGCTGGTAGTGCCAGCAGATAGGAGGACCAGTGATGCATTGATCATCATTGAGATTAGATTGTGTTGGGAACATGAGCTTAACATGTCAGGAAGTGAAATCAAATCAATGGGTTCAGGGTGGTTAATATACAAAATAACAGACAGCCCGGAGTGAGTTACTAAACTGGAATCTAATTGAAGGGTTCGGGTGGTTAATATACAGAATACCAGATGCCCCGGCGTGAGTTACAATCTGGAATCTAATCAAGGGGTTCAGGGTGGTTTCTATACGAATAACAGATACCCCGGAGTGAGTTACAGCCTAGAATCTAATCGAGGGTTTCAGTGTGGTTTATATACAGAATAACAGGTAGCCCAAAGTGAGTTACAGCCTGGAATCTAATCGAAGGATTCAGGGTGGTTTATTTACAGAATAACAGGTAGCCTGGAATGTGTTACAGGTTGGAACCTAATCGAGGGGTTTTAGATGGTTTATGTACAGAATACCAGATGCCATGGAGTGAGTTACAGTCTGGAATCTAATTGAGGAGTTCAGGGTGGTTTATATACAGAATAACACATAGCCTGGAGCGTGTTACAGATTGGAAACTAATCGAGGGATTTAGGATGGTTTATGTACAGAATAACAGATACCCTGGAGTTAGTTACAGTCTGGAATCTAATTGAGGAGTTCAGGGTGGTTTATATACAGAATAACACATAGCCTGGAGTGTGTTACAGACTGGAAACTAATCGAGGGATTTAGGATGGTTTATGTACAGAATAACAGATACCCTGGAGTTAGTTACAGCCTGAAATCTAATCGAGGGGTTCACGGAGTTTTAGATACAGAATAACAGATAGCCCGGAGTGAGTTACAGACTGGAATCTAATCGAGGAGTTCAGGGTGTTTTTTATACAGAATAACAGATACCCGAAAGTGTGTTACAACCTGGAATCTAATCGAGGGGTTAAGTGTAGTTTATATGTATAAAATAACAGATACCCCGAAGTGAGTTACAGCCTGGAATCTAATCATGGGATATGTTAACCTTTTTATATGAAATAACTTGTACCTGGGAGTGAGTCACAAAGTGTACTATTCGCCAAGTGGTTTCAAATCTTGACTCACATAAACATAATGCAGTCACAAACAACACAACTTTACTGACTCCCAACTTTCCTATTTTGAGGACTATCCTCCTCTGTTTTCCCCTTTCACTGAAAGTACTAATCTCCCTTTTTTACTGCACTGCCATTCTGGTTATAGTGCTACCTATCTCTCACTGTCTCATTTATCTTCAATCCTGTTGAAAGATACTTAAACCAACAGACACACAAAGTTCCAGAAAGAGCTTTGTTCAATTGCAGGTGCATTATTTTCTTTTATTTGTAGGCAACACACAATTTGACCCCACAGAAGGTCAGTGTGGGATTTGAGAAACCCTTCAATTTGGGATAAGGCCTAGCATGGCAGGATTCTGATCAAACGCTGCAAATCTACAATTCAGTGGCTGAGATCTTTCATGTTTTGTATATTATGTTTCTCTCATATATTAGTAACTTGGAAAGTAAGGCAGACCTTACTGGAATGTCACATTGTATCTCTGCATTCACTGTAAACAGGTTCTGGGATTTGCATTTTAATCACCTTCAAAGAGCTGTCTCCATTGCCTATTTCTGCTATCATCAATGAATGGAAATGGCTTTTGACACATTGCCCCCTCTCCCTTGCTGAAAGTATTCCTGACACAAATCAGTCAGGCAGACATTTTAGATTTGTCCACAGCCATCATTTTATATCAACAAAACGATGACATTGAGTTTATAAATTAGGAAAAGCAAGAGAGACTGGCAACATCGATAGAGATCGAAAATATATGAAACATTGAACAAGCACACAGAATCACACAAACAGACATACACAGACACACAGAATCACACACACAGAGATACAGACACCTTCCAGGAGCTGTCTCCATTTCCTATCTTGCAAGGGGATTGATGTTATGATGATGCATTCAGGCAGGACAGTCAACAGCTTTTGAGACTTTGCCCAGTTATGACAGAAATTCAGCCCCAACCTGAAACTTTGAGATATGTAACAGAACAGAAATGAACCAGCAGCTTTCTGTGTTCCTGCTCCCAATGTAACATTTGACCATTTAGTTTATCTTGTCTTCAGTCTAACATCCAACAAGGATCACTTCACAGATCCAATAACAGATCCTCAGGAGTGGGTTCCAGACTGGAATCTAATTGAGGGGTTTAGGGTTTACATACAGCATAAGAGAGACCCAGGAGTGAGGGACAGAGTGGAATTAACCGAGAGGTTTGAGGTGGTTTACAAACAGAATAACAGATAACAAGTAGTGAGTCACAAAATCGCGGAGTCATGCAGTCATTGAGATGTATAGCATGGAAACAGACCCTTTGGTCTAACCCATCCATGCCGACCAGATATCCTAACATACTCTAGTCTCTTTTTCAAGCACTTGGCCCATCTCCCTTCAAACCTTCCCATTCATATACCCATTGAGGTGCATTTTAAATGTTGCAATTATACTAGCCTCAACTACTTCCTCTGACAGTTCATTCCATTCATGTACCACCCTCTGAGTGAACAAGTGGCCCCTTAGGTCTCTTTCATATTACCTCTCACACTAAACCTATGCCCTCTAGTTCTGGACTCCCCACCCCAAGGAAAATACTTTGTCTATTTATTCTATCTATGCCCCTCATGATTTTATAAACCTCGATAAGGTCACCCCTCGGCCTCTGATGCTTCAGCGAAAAAAAAAACCCACCTGATTCAGCATCTTCCTGTAGCTCAAATCCCCTAAATCTGGCATCCTCCTTGTAAATCTTTTCTGAACCCTTCCATGTTTCACAACATCCTTCCAATAGGAAGGAGACCAGAATTGCACGCCATATTCCAAAAGTGGCCTAGCCCATTTCCAGTCCAGCCACAACATGACCTCTCAATGCCTGTACTCAAAACTCTGACCAATAAAGGAAAGCATACCAAACGCTGCCTTCATTATCTTATCCGCCTGCCACTCTACTTTTAAGGAGCTAACAACCTGCACTTCAAAGTCTCTTTGTTCAGTAACTCTCTCTCGGACCTGACCATTAAGGTATAAGTCCTGCTCAAATTTGCTTTCCCAAAATGCAGCACCTCGTGTTTATCTAAGTTAAACTTCATCAAGTGGAATAGAATTGAAGGTTTTGGGGTATTTTTGAAACATGTCAGTCACACATACATAGAAGTGAGTTACACGTTGGAATCTAAACGAGAGGGTTCCAGGTGATTCATATAATCCCGACAGTGGGGAAACAAGCCCTTCAGCCCAACAAGACCACACTGACCCACAGAAGAATAACCCATCCAGACCCTATTCCCCACATTTACCCCTGTCTAATGTACCTCACATACACATCCCTGAACACTGTGGACAACTTTAACAGGGTTTGCATTGGATGGTTAATATACAAACTAAACGATACCCAGGAGTGTGATACAGACTGGAATCTAATCAAACGATTGAAGTGGCTTGCGTACAGAGTCCGTTAAAATTGGAAATCAGTTACAGATTGAAATTTTATCAAGGGGATTCGGGACGAATATGTGTACAATAACAGATACCCCAGAGTGAGTTACAGACTGGAATCTAATCGAGCGTTTCAGGATGGTTTATATGCAAAATAACAGGTATCCCGGTGTGAGTTACAGAGTCATAGAATCATAGAGATGTACAGCATGGAAACAGACCCTTCGGTCCAACCTGTCCATGCCGACCAGATATACAAATCCAATCTAGTTCCACCTGCCAGCACCTGGCCTATGTCCCTCCAAACCCTTCCTACTCATGTACTCAATTAAATTTCTCTTAAATGTTGCAATTGTACCAGCCTCCACTACTTCCTCAGGCAGCTCACTCCATACACGTACCACCTTCTGCGTGAAAAAGTTGTCCCTTAGGTCTCTTTCATATCTTTCCCCTCTCAAACTAAACCTATGCCCTCTAGTTCTGGACTCCCTTACCCAAGTGTAAACCTCGATAAGTTCACCCCTCAGCCTCCGACACTCCAGGGAAAACAGCCCCAGACTGTTCAGCCTCTCCCTGTAGCTCAAATCCTCCAACCCTGGTAACATTCTTGTAAATCTTTTCTTAACCTTTTCAAGTTTCACAACATCTTTCCGATTGGAAGGGGACTAGAATTGCATGCAATATTCCAGGAGTGACCTAACCAATGTGCTGTAGAGACACAACATGACCTCCCAACTCCTGTACACTGTACTCTGACCAATAAATGAAAGCATACCAAACGCCTTCTTCACTATCCTATCTACCCGCAACTCCACTTTCAAGGAACTATGAACCTGCGCTCCAAGGTATCTTTGTGCAGGAACACACCCTAGGAACGTACCATTAAATGTAGAAGTCCTGCGAAGATTTGCTTTCCCACAGTGCAGCACCTCGCAATTATCTGAATTAAACTCCATCTGCCACTTCTCAGCCCATTGGCCCACCTGGTCCAGATCCTGTTGTAATCTGAGGAAACCCTCTTCGCTGTCCACGACACCTGCAATTTTGGTGTCATCTGCAAACCTACTAACTGTACGTCTTATGCTCGCATCCAAATCATTTATATAAATGACAAAAAGTAAAGGGCCCAACACTGATCCTTGTGGCACTCCACTGGTCACAGGCCTCCGGTCTGAAAAATGACCCTCCACCACCACCCTCTGTCTTCTACCTTTGAGCCAGTTCTGTATCAAAATGACCACTTCTCCCTGTATTCCATGAGATCTAACCTGCTAATCAGTCTACCATGGGGAACCTTGTCGAACGCCTTGCTGAAGTTCATATGGATCACATCTACTGCTCTGCCCTCATCAAACTTCTTTGTTTCTTCTTCAAAAAACTCAATCAAGTTTGTGAAACATGATTTCCCACGCACAAAGCCATGTTGACTATCCGAATCAGTCCTTGCCTTTCCAACGTCATGTACATCCTGTCCCTTAGGATTCCCTCCAATAACATGCCCACCGCTGAAGTCAGGCTCACTGGTCTATAGTTCCCTGGCTTGTCTTTACCGCCCTTATTAAACATTGGCACCACGTTTGCCAAACTCCAGTCTTCCAGCATCTTACCTGTGACTATCGATGATACAAATATCTCAGCAAGAGGCCCAGCAATCACTTCTCTAGCTTCCCACAGAGTTCTCAGGTACACCTGATCAGGTCCTGGGGATTTATCCACCTTTAACCATTTCAAGATATCCGGCACTTCCTCCTCTGTATATCTGCAACATTTTGCAAGATGTCACCATCGATTCCCCTGCAGTCTATATCTTCCAAATCCTTTTCCACAATAAATACTGATGCAAAATATTCATTTAATATCTCCCCCCTTTTTCTGTGGCTCCACACAAAGGCCGCTTTGCTGATCTTTGAGGGGCCCTATTCCCTCCCTAGTTACCCTGTGTCCTTAATATATTTGTAAAAGCACTTTGGATTCTCCTTAATTCTATTTGCCAAAGCTATCTCATGTCCGCGTTTTGTCTTCCTGATTTGCCTCTTAAGTATACTCCAACTTCCTTTATACTCTTCTAAGGATTCACTCGATCTATCCTGTCTATATCTGACATATGCTTCCTTCTTTTTCTGAACGAAACTCTCAATTTCTTTAGTCAGCCAGCATTCCCTATAACTACCAGCCTTCCTTTCAACCCTGACAGGAAGTTACTGCCTGGAATTTAATCGCGGGGTTCACGGTGGTTTATATACAGAAAAACAGATAGCCCCGAGTGAGTTACAGCCTGGAATCTAATTGAGGGGTTCAGGGTGGTTTATGTACAAAATAACAGCTATTCTGGGGTGTGTTACAGCCTGGAATCTAATTGAGGGGTTCAGGGTGGTTTATATACAAAATAACAGCTATTCTGGGGTGTGTTACAGCCTGGAATCTAATTGAGGGGTTCAGGGTGGTTTATATGCAGAATAACAGATGACCCGGAGTGAGCTACAGCCTGGAATGTAATCGAGGTGTTCAGGGTGGTTTATATACAGAATAACAGATAGCCCCGAGTGAGTTACAGCCTGTAATCGACTCTAGGGGTTCAGGGTGGTTTATATACAGAATAACAGACCGTCCAAAGTGGGTGGGGTTCAGGGTGGTTAATTTACAGAACAGCAGACACCCCGGAGTGAGTTACAGGCTGCTATCTAATCGAGGTGCTCAGGGTGGTTTATATACAGAATAACAGCTATTCTGGGGTGTGTTACAGCCTGGAATCTAATTGAGGGGTTCAGTGTGGTTTATATGCAGAATAACAGATGACCCGCAGTGAGTTACAGCCTGGAATGTAATCGAGGTGTTCAGGGTGGTTTATATACAGAATAACGGATAGCCCAGAGTGAGTTACGGCCTGGAATCTAATCGAGGGGTTCATGGAGGTTAGTATACAGAATAACAGATAGCCCGGGGTGTGTTACTGCCTGGAATCTAATCAATGTCTGTTCACTTTAAGATAGGACGGCTTTTGCTGAATCGAAAGTACAGCCACAGATGCCAGCTAAAGGTCAGACTGTTCCAAATGTAACAATTCGCTGGGAAATGGAAGCCTGAGTTTTGGTCGCTATTTTGACAGCATATCAAATACAATCAAAGACTTTAAATAATGCTCAGAATACCAGAAACCAATGGAATTTGAATATTATTGTTTGTACACCTTGAAAGCAATCAAATTATGAGAATTATTGTATCATGGGAAGTATATAATCACAGCAATTTGAACACTAGAGGGAGAGCCGCTGCCATCCAACAGCAGAGTAACTGCTGTAGAGCAGGAGTGCTAACTGACCATCTCAAACACTCTCTATCAAAGACACATGTTCATGTAAAACATGCTTTCATTAAAATAAAACATGACCCAGGGAGATCAGCAGCTGAAAGAGTTAACACAGCGGGGAAGATAGAGACTGTGTGGTCTTGAGATTGTAATGTTTTATATGTGGGTTGTTGGAACAGCATATGTTTACAGAGTTGGAGTCAGATAGTAAGTAGCTAAGAAAAGAGGGGCTTGTATTTGCGAATAGTTTTTGTTTAGTGTTCACTATTAAAGTTAAGAAACGAACTTGCTAATTTTTGTTTAAATAGTGGAATGTAGGAGATCTGTGTCACTCATATTTTAACAGATTACGATGTGAGGCGAGTTTTTCTGGGTGTTTGGGTTTAATTCACAAAGGGGTTCGACTCCACCTTGTAAATGTCCATCCACACTAACCCCATTTCCCTGCAGTTGGCCCATAGCCTTCTAGTCCTTTCCTATCCACATATTTATCGAAATGCTTTTGAAATGTTGTTAATACACCCCCCTCAGCCACATCTTCTGGCAGCTCATCCACATACCAGCCATTTATGTAAATAAGTGGCCCCTCAGGTTCCCTTTTTTCCCTTCGCCTTTAACCTTAAACTGATCCCCTCTCGTCCTCGATTCTCTAAACTTTGGACAAGACTGAGAGCATTCACCCTATCCATATCCCTCATGATCTTATACAGCTTTTTAAGGTCCCCCCTCAGTCTCCTACACGCTAAAGAAAAGGTCTAAGCTTCTCCACCCTCTCCCTATAACTCAGACCATTGGGTTCTAGCAACGTCCTTGTAAATTTCTTCTGCACTCTTTCTAATTTAATAACAACCTCCCTATAACAAGGTGACAAAACTGAACACAATACTCCAAGTGCGGCCTTACCAAAGTCCTGTGTAACTGCAACATAAATTCCCAACTTCTATACTCAATGTCCTGCCTGATGAAGGCCAGTGTGCCAAAAGCCTTCTTCACTGCCCTGCCTACCTGTGACACCACTCTCAGGGAACCGTGCACCTGAATTCCAAGGTCTCTCTGCCCACTACATCCCTTAAGGCCCGCCCATTCACCGTGAAATTCCCACCTTGATTTGAGATTCCTAGCTGCAAGACCTTACACATCTATATTAAATTCCATTTGCCATTTCTCAGCCCACTTGCCCACCTGATTAAGGTCCTGCTGCAATTTCTGATAAACACCCTCACTGATCATGCTCCCACTTATTTTAGTGTCATCTGCAAACTTACTAATCATGCCCTGTACATTCTCAACCAAATCATAGATAACAAACAGCAATGGACCCAACCTCCACTCTAACAAGCATCCTTCCACTAAACCCTCTGCTTCCTATCACAAGCCAACTGTGTATCCAATTGACCAGTTCTCCCAGTATTCTACGTGATGGAACCTTCCAGAGCAGCCTGCCATGTGGAACCTTATCAAAGGCCTTACTGAAATCCATAGAGACTACGTTTACTGCTCTGCCCTCATCAACATTCTTGGTCACTTCACCAGAGGACTCTAAAAAAATTTGCAAGCATGATCTCCCACTCACAAGTCTATGCTGACCGGTCTGAATCAAATCCTGTGTAAGTTATAGATGCAGTCAATGGTATGCTGTGATTCATTGTAAGATGATTCGAGTACATAAGTAAAGCCATCTTCCTGCTGTTGTAAAGCCTTGCTGAGAGAACATTTGGGGCACTTTCTACAGATTTGATGTCATTTGTAAGGAATGATTCCCTTACCACAGACACAGGTGATGGTAACATGAGGATAGAGTGGATAAGCTGAGTGTTTAATCTGTAGAGTTGTGAGAGACTGAGAAATTGTGATGCTGAAACATGAGGAGTGGCAGCGATCACTTATTTCCAAAAGAGACATTGACAGGGAGAGGAATTCCATACTTTTCCCAGGATTGATTGGTTTGATTTATTGTCACGGGTACCGCAGTACTGGAAAACACTTTATTTATGAACAGTGGAGGCAGATCATAGTAAGCATGGCCAGACAGATCATAGGGTGGAAATAGACTTGGACAGAGTAAGGCACGCAGGTTACACTGAACAGGACGTGCAATAGACAAGATCAATATGAGGAAGATCAGCATTATTTGAAATTAGAGAATCCATTCATAAGTCTAACGTGACTTTCCTAATAGTTTATTTGAAACAATTAACTCTCCCCATGTTATTATGCCGTCGGCGTGTGAACCCTGTACTGAACATCATGTTGCTCACAATCCCCACAGCAGCCACAATACCTTTCTTCTAAAACAGGTAGCCATTCCCACCCACTTTCCCCCCACATCGAAACACCAGACTGTCTTTTCGGAGATGGAAGATGCCTTCTTCCGACTTCACACAAGACTTATGGCTTCCATGTTCACAGCGAGAAAACCACGTTAAAGTCCCACGTGTGTATTATGAGCGACAGAGCCAGGAGGAACAACGTGGAGCAGTCTGTCTGTGCAGCCTCTGCTCCATTTGTTCATCATGTTAGAGCATCAATTAGGAGACAGTGAGGACTGCCGATGCTGGAGATCAGAGTAGAGAGTCGATTGCTGGAAAAGCACAGCAGGTCAGGCAGCATCAGAGAAGCAGGAGAATCAAAGTTTCGTTCGGTTTATTTTACTGCAGTCTGAATGGTTGTGGCCAGCTCTCACAGATTAGGATCAAAGGTTTTTGCTTTCTCAGTAACATCAGAAAATATTGGGGTCTCCACTGAGTTGGAAGCTTCAGTGAATGTCTCCTGGCTGCTCCTCTCTCTGAAATTTCTCTTGATGCTGTTTTTAATTCCTGGATTGGAGAAATATTTGTGACAATCTGTGTCTGAATATGCATTTTTGCCAGGGGCTGTGTTTATGGGAGTTTCCTATATTGGAACAGTTCATTAGTAATAGTTCCTAGATCTATTATTCTGTTAACTTGAACAATAGAATTGCGTTATTCTAAATTCATCTTTCTTTGGTTTCATTTTATCTTTCGTGTTTAAGTAGATGGTGTTTTGCTTCACACCGAGTAGTCTGACCAGTCACATTGCATCTGGAACAGACAGTTTACATTTCCTTTTAAATAAGAAACCCTTAGAGTCTAGGCAACCCCTTCAAATATTTTCGAGAGGCTCTGGTGTGGTCCATCACACTAGACACCTTCCCTTCCTGAGTAATAGGCTGGAGGTACTTCGTGGGCTGTCCCTGCTCTTCTCCAATAGTGTCAATGGGCTGAACGACTTCCTCATATTCCTGTGAAACCAGCGTGAGGTGCTGAATGAACTCTTGTTTTACAGTGGCAATGTGCAGTGTCAGGCAGTGCTGTTACATGAATGTTATGAAGCATTTAACAGCACAAGTCTGAATTGAGTCTGGGTCTTGCGACACAAATGCACAGACCAGTTCAGGAGCTGACGGGGGGACAAAATGTTCTGAACATTGTGGAACCTTCAGTGACCATCCCCACTTCTGATCTTATGGTGGGGAGGGTGGGGGCTGGGAGACATTGATGAAGCAGCTGAAGCTGTTTGTGAAGAGGAAGCTACCCTGAGGATCTCCCACAGAGGTGACACAGGACTGAGATGGTGAACATCTTCCTTTGTGCCATGTTTGACTTCAAACACTGGAGAGTTTACTTTGTTTCCAATTAAGTGCAGTCTTATTAAGCTCCTTTATGTCAACAGAAGTTAACCACTGTCTTGATATCAGGGCCAATCATTTTTACTTGAACCCTTGAGACAACCTCTTTTGTTCATATCAATAGACCATGATATAGGAGCAGCAAGTGTTTTCGTCAAACAGGTGGTATTGAATGTCAGGATTTCTCTTCTCAAGAGTTTTGGGTAGCTAGATGACTGAATGTATTGGAAGAGGACGTAGATCGACATTGACCTGTCAGAGAGTTGAGGGCAATGAAGAATTGGATATGAAAGAGGATTTGAGACCAAGAGCACATCAGTCATGTTCTTAGTAAAGTGCAAGACAGGCTTGGGGAGTGAATGACCTGTCCCTGTTTCTGATCTTCTCACATTTGTTCTTGGAAAGTTAGTGGGTGTTATTTTCATGAATGCTTTGTTGTTGCATATTGCAGTCAGGGAGACCAGAGGATTTTGTGAGCCATTGTTTGGTGAGGTATGTGGGCTGTACTCAAAATGTATCTGGGTCTACAACATGACCAATAAATGGAGCACAAGTTGCAGATGGGGAAGCTCTGTAAAGAGAGATGAGGGGCCTCTTTCATACCCAGCCTGGGTTTTACAATTACATTTCCGAAATCAATGTAAAGCGTGTGAGACAGTCTTGAGAGGTTGAATGGTCTTTTGTTTCTGTGCACAAGATTATAGGAGTAAGTGATCTCCAACTGTTCCTGTCTCGCTGGTTTGAAGGGCTGAATGGAACACAGAAACATGGGACTGACAAGCAGGATTGGGTGATTAGATACTTTGAGCCTTCTCCAACAGGCACTAAGATTGTGGTTTATCAGGTTGTCGTCACAGCCCCACTTTCCTGTCTGTATCCCATTATCTGTGACTCACTTCTCTGTCAAATATTTAACGATTGCAGCTTTGAATCCATGTGAACATAGAGGCACGATAAACTTCCAGTGAAGAGATTTCCCACTTGAATGGTCCTTTCAGAATTATTCGTCATCTCTCTTGTAGAATCAGAGAGTAATGCAAAACGGAAACAGATCCGTTAGTCCAATCTGTTCACTCCGATCAGATATGAAATCTGATCCATTCCCATTTGCCAGCATTTGGCCAATATCCCTCCTCTCAGATACTTTTAAATGTGCGATTGTAACCACCTTCAGCACTTCCTCTTTCAGCATTTTCTATACACACACCATTCTCCGTGTGTTCTAAATCATTCGCCGTCTCCCCTCCAACCTATGCTCTCTTGTTCTGGACTCCCCTATCCTTGGGAGCCGAGCGTGACTGTTTAGAATATCCATGCCCCTGATGGTTTTATAAACCTCTATAATGTTACCCCTCAACCCCTGAAACTCCAGGGGGAAGCACCTCAACCTAATTAACCTCTCCCTAAAGCTCAAACCTCCAGTCCTGGAACAGCTGAGCAAAACTTTTTGCAGACAATCGAGTTGTATGCAGTATTCTTAAAGTGGCCTCACCAATATCCTGTACAAATGCAATATTCCACCACAACTCCTATACTTAATGCTCTGAATGATTAAGGCAAATGTGCCAAATGTGTTCAGCACCACTGTGTCTACCTGCAACTCCACTTTCAAGGAACAATGTACCTGCAGCCCTATGTCCCTTTGTTTCACAACACACCCCAGGACCTTACCATTAAGTGTATAATTTCTGCCCTGATTTACCTTCCCAAAATGCAAAAGCTAGTATTTATCTTAATTAAACTTTATCTGTCACTCCTTGCCCCATCTAATTGTGGTCTCGTTGTACTTTGAGATAATCTACTACACCACGTTTCTGGTGTCATCTGTAAACTTACGAACGATGGCCCCAATATTCACAACTAAATCCTTTACATAAATGATGAAATGCAGTGAGCTCAGTACTGATTCTTACAGCACACTGCTGCTCACAAGCCTCCAGTCTGAAAAACATCCCTTTTCCTTCAAGCCAATTGTGACGAGCTTCCTCTGTATCCCATGTGACCAAAACCTACGAATCTATCAATCAGAATGAAATACTAACTATGAAGAGAGACTAAGTAGGTTAGGTTTATTTTCACTCGATAAAAGGAGATTGAGGTGGGACCTGATTGAGGTTTTCAAAATCATGAAGGGTATAGACAGCGTGGATAGAGATGAGCTTTTTCCCAGGCTGAAGGATTCAGTAACGAGAGGTTGTGCTTTCAAGGTGACAGGTGGAAAGTTTAAGGGGGATACACGCTGTAAGTACTTCACACAGAGTTTGGTGGGCGTTTGGAACGCGTTGCTAGCAGAGGTGGGAGAGGCAGGCACGGTAGATTCATTTAAGCTGCGTCTGGACAGATGCATGAGTAGGTGGGGAGCAGAGGGATAGAGATGCTTATGAATTGACCGACAGGTTTAGACAGTACATTTGCATCGGCTCAGGATTGGTGGGCGAAGGGCCTGTTCCTGGGCTGTAATATTTCCTTGCTCTTTGTTCTTTAAATGAACATCTTGCTGAAGTCCATATAGACAATGTCTACCAAACTGCCTTCATCAATCTTCTTTGTCACCTCTTCAAAAAGCTCAGTCAAATTAATGAACCATGATTTCCCATGCACAAAGCCATGTTGACTACCCCGATCAGCCCTTGCCTTCCCAAATGTATGTAAATGCTATCCCTCAGACTCCCCTCCAAAAACTTACCCACCACTGACATCAGGCTCACCGGTCTATAGTTCCCCGGCTTTTTGGGTTACTGTTCCCTTTTCTAGTCCCACTGCTCTGCTGCTCAGAACAAATGTTAATTTTACCCAGGTCGGTGATATGGCCGATGATATCAGTCTCAGACTGGGTCAGGGTCAGCTTTTAGAAACAAGTCAGGCTAGTTTCTTTAACCTGTTAACATAGCATGTTTATGACCCAGATGGAAAGATGAAATGGCAATGTGTTTGGGTATTGCAAATATATAATCAATATTTCCCTTTCTACACACACACACACTTTCTCTGCAATTTTAACTTGAAAGAACTTTGTCCAGATATTATTGTAACTCATGACAAAAGGAAAAATTGAGAGATTGTCCAAAATGTGATTCTGCTTCTGAAGATACAAACTGCGAATCATGGAATTTCATCCTGTAACGGTTGGATTATGCTGAATTCCCTTTGCATTAGGCAGTGGGGCATTCCAATGAATTCTGGTCAGGGATCTCCCAAGAGGTGGTACAGTGGCTCAGTGGTTCACACTGATGCTTCATAGCACCAGGGGCTTGGGTTCGATTCCAGCCTTGGGCGACTGTCTGTGAAGAGTTTGCATATTCTCCCTCTGCCTGTGTGAGCTTCTAATGGGTGCTCCGGTTTTCTCCCACAGCTCAACTGTGTAGGTTAGGTGGATTAGTCATGCAAAATTGCCCGTCGTGTTCAGGGATTTCTCATTGAGATGTATTAGTCAGGGGTAAATGTTGAGTGACAGGTCTGGGAAAGTTACTCTTTGGAAGGTTGTTATGGACTTGAAGGGCCTGTTGCAACCCTGCAGGGATTCTATAAAAATAAGAATGGTAACTATGATTGTAGGGCTTTTGTTTTAGCTCGCACACATTGCTGCGATGAGCAATAATAAAGGAGAGAGAGTTCAATACGCCGTTCCTTCTCGCGTTGATTACATTTTCTCCCGCTCTGAGCTGAATCACACAAAAATGTCATCCTCTCCCAAACTGTATCATGTGAGATTTCCTTGTACATTGGGCAAACTATGTCTCCATCACATTCCCTGTTCCATGTAGGTGCATCATTGCTGCTGTCATACTCAGAGCCATACCCTTAGCTGTAAGTGGTATTGGTCAACTTGAAATGTGTTTACATGGACTTGCGTCATTAAAAAATAAAATGTTTAATTTATTCAGAATACCTGTGTTAAAATGAATGCATTTTTAAAAGAAATACCGAAATTGCTGGAAAAGCATGGCAGGTCTGCCAGCATCCAGATGCCTTTTAAGTGTTGTAGTTGTACCAGACTCCACCACTTGCTCTGGCAGCTCATTCCATATGCACACTAACCTCTGTGTGAAATGGTGCCCATTAGGCCTCATCAAAACCTTTCCCCTCTCAATTTCAACCAATGCCCTCTAGTTTTGGACTCACCTAACCTGGGGAGAAACCCTGACTACTCACCCTATCCATGACCATTCTGATTTTATAAATCTCTACTGCTGTGAATTGTGACTCCAATCATCGGATTGGCTGTACTTTCAGTTATCCCCAGCCGAAATTCTGTCAGCCTGTTCTAACATGATGTGATATACCTCTGAAACAGGCAGGACTTCAATCCAGGCCTTCTAGTTCAGCGCTAGGAACACTACCATACTAGTTCAGGAATTATAATCAAATCCAGAGTTCTGGCTCAGAGCCAGGGACATTACCCACTACACTACCATACCCAGGTTTTGGGATATATTTTCGTGCCTGCTTTCAGCTCGGTGTGGATTTATTATAATCAGGTTACCATTAGTGAACTACACGAAACACTTTGTATTCTTAAACAGATGCAAAATGTTTGTCTCAACTGTAGGATGTTGAGTGCACGTGCTGCGCCATCGAAATTAACTATAAACATCTTTAATCGTTATTATCTGTAGTCTGCAATACTAGGGAAATAAATCCTGCAGACACACTCTGCCCAATGAAGGGTCTCAAATACATATTTATTACTGAACACCAGAGACGATGGAAGAGCTTAGTTTCTGGTCCCAAAACACCGATCAGTCTTACCCACCTCTAACGTGTGAGTACCCTCTTCCTAAAACCATGAAATGATACGAGGCCGCTGATTACTCCAGCCTCTCCTCCCCACTGACTGTGTCTGCAATCTGTCCCTCCTCCCCCTACCCACACACGGCAAACCAAGCTCAGGGTTCTTGTGAAAATCAAAACTGGAGAGTGCAGGCATCCTGGCGAGGAGGAGGGTATTTTTAAATTGAAGTGGGGGGGGGGATGTAGCAGTAATATCACACACTGGGCAGAGGGGTGGCAGATGAAGTTTAGTTTGGATTAATGCGAGGTATTCGATTTGATAAATCAAACAAGAGCAGGACCTATACAATTAAAAGTAGGGCCTCTGGCAGTGCTATAGTACAGAGACCAAGGCTGTCAGGTATAATTCTTTAAAATTTGCACCTCATATAGATAGTGTGGTTAAGAACGTGTTTAACACACTTGTCTTCATTGGTCAGACCTCTGAGTATCGGAATTGGGACGTCATGTTGAGGTTGTACAGGATATTGGTGAGACCTCTTCTGGAATACTGTGTCCAGTCTGGTCACCCTGCCCGCTAATTCCATAGGCACACCACCCTGTGGGGGAAAAGGCTGCACCTTAGATCACTTTTAAACGTTCCCCTCTCAGCTTAAGCCTATGTCCTCTAGTTCTGGTCTTCTACGCTTAGAAAATACCTTGGCTATTCACTTTGATATTATTGACCTTGATATTATTCAGCTGGAGAAGGTTCAGAAGAGATTAACCTGGATGTTTCTGGGAATGGAGGAATTGAGCTATAAGGGGAGGCTGGATAGGCTGGGACTTTTTTCAATGGAGAGTATGAGGTTCAGGGGTGACTTTACACAGGTTTATAAAATAGTGAGGGGTACAGATAAGCCGAAGGGCTGCTGTCTTTTCACTAGTGTTGGGGATTCAAAACTGAGGGATATATTAAGGTGCGAGGAAAAAGATTTACAAAAGTCATTAGAGGTAATTATTTTAGATAGAATCTAGCATTTGTGTGGAATGAACTTCCAGAGGAAGTGGTGAAAGCGGGGACAGTTACAATGGTTAAAGAACATTTAGATCAGTACATGGATGACATCAGTTTGGATGGTGCTGTGAGCAGCTGCCCTCTCCCTCCCCCTCTCTGAATGAATCCCTGTTGGTTTTCACCCTCTGCCAATGCCTGTGCAGTGGCGTGTGGAGGCCAGCAGAGGGTGGCATTGCATCACTTTAAGCACCACAGACACTGCCAAACCTGCCCACGCAGGGACACATAGATACACACAGCAATTGTTAGGACATGACGTGAAGCTCATCTGGTAACTTAAATGAAACATAAATAAATGCTCAATCCGCCTCGTAAACTGTTAAAATATGAGGCACAGAGAACTCCCAGAGAACTCTTTAAATAAAAACATCAATTTATTTTTCCACTTTGAAAATGAGCATTTTAAGTTAACTATGCACAATTCTTGGACCCTCTTTCTCTTTACGGTTTATTACCTGACTCCAGCTCTGCAGCAATATATTGTTTCTGGGTCTGCCATCCTCTCATATCTCAGGTGCTTTTAGCTCTCAGTTCAGAACAGCATTCCCTCTCTCTTAAACGTACAGTACATACTTCCAACTTCATCACATTATACCCTGACGAATATAGATAAGTGGAACCTATCCGGATTTCTCTTGCTCTGTGGTTTGTCAATATTTATTCGCTCCGTCTGGTGTGTGTCAGGACTTTCGTTGCTCCATTCACAGCATGTCATCATTCAACCCCGTCCGTGGGAAAATATCAGTATTTCACTTGCTCACACTCGTAAGTGTGGGGCAGGATTTCAGTTGTTTCATGGGGACTGTGATGCTATGACAATCTCAGTGTTTGTAGACGGCACCAAACCTTGAAGAATTGTAAAGTCTATGGAGGACAGTGTGGAACTCTAACAGGACAGTGACACGCTGGTGTCGCATTCAGGTTAATCGCAGTTGGGGATCAATGCAGAGCAGTGTGAGGTGATGTACTGTGGTAGGAAAGACAAGGAAAGACAGTTTAAAACAGGCTGTACCGTAATAAAGGGACTGCAGGAACAGAGGACCATAGATGTTTCTGAGCACAAATTGTTGAAGATATCAGGACAAGTGGGGAGAGCAGTAACTATCACAGATTAGTTTCAGTATCTGAGCTGTTCACAGGGGGAGGTGTAGGAGGGAGTCACCGTGCTCCCTTCCTGGTAGGTGGTGGTGCTGATGTGTTGTGAGCCCACCCTTCTGCCCACCGAGACCGTGGGGATTCCATTTGTACCAGCTCGACATAAAAGGGAGATGGCATCAGGGCCACGGCTTCTAAGTTGTGCCGGGGGGAAACGGAGCTGTCAATGGGTTTCAAGGGAGAATTGCCCTTCACTGAACATTGCTCCTTACTCGGTCGGTGGGACATGGATGTTTCAGAATCTCCACACGAGGTGTCCCTGTCCTCTCCGGCTCCTACCAGGGTCCTCCCAACATGGCGGGAGGAGGGAGGTGAGGGAACGGATATCGGGAACTCCACAACCCGGCTTGGTCCTTTCTGTCCTATTCCAGGCTGTTTCTCCTGGAATGGGAGGAGAGGGTGGGAGTGAGGGTGGGAGTGGGTGGCCCTGCTGTTAGTGCTGGTGCAGGTGGGGATAATTGTAAATGGTGAGGATTTGAGAGGGACTCTGTTGACAGTGTTGTATCCATGCAGTGTAATTGTTGTGGGGGGTAAAGTGGACTGGGTGACAGAGAGAGACAGACAGAGACAGAGACAAAGAGAGAGAGAGGGAATGCTGCAGTGAGAGTGGTGGAGCATGAGCCTTGTTCGGGGGTCGGTGCTATAACAGATACACAGCGAGTGTGAGGGAGCAGAGAGAACACGGTGACCCTTATCCTGATAGAGCGGGGAAGGTTATTGAAGCTTGTCCTGTATTGCTGGGCATTTCTTCAGACCGCAGATACTGCACTGAGCTGGGTGGTGAGCTCAGACCATGCGCGGTGGGTCTGGTGACTCCCTCTGGGAAGAGAATGGTCCCCCTCTGTACTAGCCCATCCACCGTGCCCTCCATGCCCCTGTCGACAAACCGTGGTGTAATTACCCCATATCTGCCATGCTTGGGGTAAACTGTGAGGGCAGCTCCAAACAGAGGAAGCTCAACCGTGTGCCCAATGGCCTTTTAAAGATGGCACCAGTGTCAGGGATCTTGGAATATCCAGTAGTTTCTGGGCGATGGTGAGTACCTCCAGCCATGATGGGTGGGAGAATCGGGATGGTATTGAATGAGAGGGACACCATGGGGTGGGGTGGGTAGTTAATGAGGTGAGTTCGATAGGATAGCACCAGGAAACTAGCTCAGCCTCGTGAGGATAATCCCTCTGTCACACTCAATGGAACTGCCACTGAGATAAATTATTGTTAGATTCAGCCCAATGAATCAAATACTCTGCTGATCCTAGAACCAGATACAAAGCTGTAGAACAAATATTCATACAAAATTCTGCATCATCTGAACTCCTACCAATATTCTTTTCACCTACCATTCCTGGAAACACTGGCTTATGTTACAGGATGCTATTTAAATATTTTCATTTTAGCATTCTGAAACCTGGGAACACATCCTTCCATAATACTGTCTCTCAGTCTCCCCTCTCTGTCTATTTCCCAAACCCCTCCCATTTTTTATTGTTTAAACTGATTCCTCCTCCACCTCTGTCTCTCTATGGCAGTGATTTTCACACCGACAGCACCCAATTGTCAGGGCACAATGGAGAGATGGAGCTGGAAATGAATGAGCTGTCACTTCCAACATGGGCGGCAAGTTTCCCCACACTGGGCAGGGGTCTAACACAGCGTTACTGAGCAATGCACGGGGGTGGGGTACACAGTGCTACATGCTGGGAGCGTAACTGATCCTGGTTTACAGATCAATGCACTGGGGTGGTGTACACAGTCCTACATGTTGGGAGGGCAACTGCTCCTGGTTAACAGATCAATGCAATAGGGTGGTATACACAGTCCTACATGTTGGGAGGGTAACGACTCATACGTTATAGATCAAGGCACTGGGGTGGTATACACAGTAGTACATGCTGGGTGGGTAACTGTTCCTGGTTTACAGATCAATGCAGTGGGGTGGGGTACACAGTCCGACATGTCAAGAGGGTAATTGCTTCTGGCTGACAGATCAATGCACTGGGGTGGTATACACAGTCCTACGTGCTGGATGGGTAACTGCTCCTGGGTTACAAGTCAATGCATTGGGGTGATGTCCACAGGCTTACATAATGGGATGGCAACTGCTCCTGGTTTGCAGTTCAATGCACTGGGGTGGGGTGCACAGCTCGACTTGCTGGGAGGGTAACTTCTGGGTTACAGAACAATGCACTGGGGTGGTGTACACAGTCCTACATGCTGGCTGGGTAACTGCTCCTGGTTTACAGATCAATGCACTGGGATGGTGTACATAGCTCTACATGCTGGGAGGGTAACTGCTCGAGGTTTCACAGATCAGTGCACTGAGGTGGTGTACACAGTAATACATGCTGGGAGGGTACCTTCTCCTTGTTTACAGAGCAATTCACTGGGGTGGAGTGCACAGCTCTACATGCTGGGAGGGTAAGTGCTCCTGGGATACAAAACAATGCACTGGGGTGTTGTACACAGTCCTGTATGCAGGGAGGGTAACTGCTCCTGGTTTATAGATCAATAGTCTGGGGTGATGTACACAGCTCTAAAAGTTGGGGGGCAACTGATCCTGGTTTACAGATCAATGCAATGGGGTGGGGTACACAGTCCTAGATGCCGCGAGGGTAATTGCTCCTGGTTTACAGAACAATGCACTGAGGTGGTGTATACAGACCTACATATTGGGAGGGTAAATGCTCCTGGTTTACAAATCAATGCACAAGGGTGGTGTACACAGTCCTACATATTGGGAGGGTAACTGCTCCTGGTTAGCAGATTAATGCACTGTGGTGGAGTACACAGTCCTACATTCTGGGAGGGTAACTGCGACTGGAGTACAGATCAATGCCCTTTGGGGGGGAGGGGTGTTCGCAGTCCTACATGCTGGGACGGTAATTGCTCCTGGTTTGCTGATCAAAGCACAGGGGTCATGTACGCAGCTCTACATGCTGGGAGGGTAACTGCTCCTGGTTTGCAGATCAATGCACTGGGGTGGTGTACACAGCCAACACGCTGGCAGGGTAACTGATTCTGGTTTACAGATCAATGCAATGGCGTGTTGTACACAGCTCTACATATTGGGAAGGAAACTTCTCTTAGTTCACAGATCAATGCACTGCGGTGATGTATATTGTCCTACTTGCTGGGAGGGTAACTGCTCCTGATTCAATGATGAATGCACTCGAGTGATATACACAGTCCTACGTGCTGGGAGGGTAAGTGCTCCTGGTTTACCGAAGACTGCACTGGAGTGGTGTACAAAGCCCTACATTCTGGGAGTGTAACTGCTCCTGGTTTACAGATCAATGCACGGGGGTGTTGCACACAGTCCTGTAAGCAGGAAGGGTAACTGCTCCCGGTTTACTGATCAATACTCTGCGGTGGTGTACACAGCTCTACATGCTGTGGATCTAACTGCTCCTGGGTTACAGATCAATGCACTGGGGTGATGTACATAGTCCTACATGCCGGGTGGGTAACTGCTTCTGGTTTACAAAACAATACACTGGGGTAGTGCACCCAGACCTACATGCTGGGAGGGTAACTGCTCCTGGGTTACAGACAATGCACTGGGGTGGGGTACACAGTCCTACATGCTGCGAGAGTAACTGCTCCTGGTTTACAGATCAATGCACTGGGATGATGTACACAGCTCTACATGCGGGGTGAGTAACTGCTCCTGCATTGCATGTCAATGCACTGGAGTGATATACACTGTCCAATATGCCGGGAGAGTAACTGCTCCTTGTTTACAGGTCAATGCGTTGTGGGGGGAGGAGGGGTGGGGTGTACACTGTCCTACATGCTGGGAGGGTAATTGCTCCTGGTTTTCAGATTAATGCACTGGGGTGGTTGTCAGAGCTCTACACGCTGGGAGGGTAACTGGTCCTGGTTTATTGATCAATGCAATGAGGTGGTAAACACAGCTCTACATACTGGGAGGGTAACTGCTTTTAGTTTATAGATGAATCCTCTGGGCTGGTGTACATTGTCCTACTTGCTGGGAGGTTACCTGCTCCTGGTTTGCAGATCAATGCACTGGGATGGTGTACACAGTCCGACGTTCTGGGTGGGCAAATGCTCCTGGTTTACAGATCAATGCACTGGGGTGTTGTACACAGTCCTACATCATGGGAGGGCAACTGCTCCTCTTTTGCAGATCAATGCACCGGGATGGGGTGCACAGCTCTACATTCTGGGAGGGTAACTGCTCCTGGGATACAGAACAATGCACTGGGGTGGTGTATACAGTCTACACACTGGGAGGGTAACTGCTCCTGGTTTACAGATCAATGCATTGGCGTGGTATACAATATCATACATGCTGGCTGCGTAACTTCTCCTGGTTCATTGATCATTGCACTGGAGTGATATAAACAGTCCTACATGCTGGGGGTGTCTGCTCCAGGTTTACCGATGAGTGCACTGGAGTTCTGTACAAAGCCATACATGCTGGGAGGGTAACTGCTCCTCGTTTACAGATCAATGCACTGGAGTTGTGTACACAGTCCTAAATGCAGGAAAGGTAGCTGCTCCTCGTTTACCGACCAATACACAGCGGTGGTGTACACAGCTCTACATGCTGTCGGGGTAACTGCTTTTGGGTTACAGAACAATGCACTGCGGTGATGTACACAGTCCTTTATGCTGGGAGGGTAACTGCTCCTGGTTTACCGATGAGTGCACTGGAGTGGAGTACAAAAGCCGATATGCTGAGAGGGTATCTGCTCCTGGTTTACAAATCAATGCACTGGAGTGGTGTACACAGCTCTACATGCTGGGGGTGGGGTGGGGAACTGCTCCTGGGTTAAAGAACAATGCACTGGGGTGGTGTACACAGTCCTACATGCTGGGAGGGTAATTGCTACTGGTTTAACGATGAGTGCACTGGAATGGTGTACCCAGCCCTACCTGCTGGGAAGGTAACTGCTCCTGGTTTGCAGATCAATGCACTGTGGTAGTATACAGAGCTCGACACTCTGGGAGGGTAACTGGTGCTGGTTTACTGATCAATGCAATGGGGTGGTGTACACAGCTCTGTATATTGGGAGAGTAACTGCTCCTGGTTTACAGATCAATGCACTGGGTTGTTGTACACAGTCTTA